>NW_026111228.1:300000-599036 GCF_024679095.1 Eriocheir sinensis | reverse complement strand
CATGAAAAGAAATTGTGTATTTGTACAGAGAATAGAATATACAAAATACACATAACAATAACCTAAATTTGTAGTAAAACTTATATACAAAAATACACAAAATAATTTAAACTTTTATGGAAAATAAATATACAAAAACATACATAAAAATAAGCAATTTGTATTGAAATACATATACAAAATACACATAAAAGAATGTAAATTTGAATGAAAAATATATGTTTATAGACTTAAAATTACGTAAATTTTTATCAAATATACGTATTTAAATACAAATTTAATAATTATATGTGTATTTTGTATATCTATTTCACACAAATTGAAATTTATTTTTGGTTTTTGTATATACTTTATTCAAATTTCAGAATTTTATTTGTATTTTGTATATTTATTCTTGCCAAATATAATGTCTTTATTAGGATTTGTTTATTTATTTTGGATACGAATCATTATTTTAGGTGTATTTGATATATATATTTTATGTAACTTATTTACACAATTTTATATATATTTTGAATATATATTTTCATGAGAAATTTTACTTTCATATGTATATACAAAAAACACAAAAATAATTTAAATTTGTACTTGAAAATAAATATAGAAAATACACATAAAAATTAGGTAAATTTGTATTGAAATACATATACAGAATACTACTTAAAATAATGTAAATTTGAATGAAATTATATAAACAAATACACTTAAAATGACGTTGAATTTGCATAAAATACTATATAAAAGTACACATTAAATAATGAAAATATGTATAAAAAATATATACAAAAGCAATAAATAGGTATAATGTAAGAAATGTATCTGGAAAATATATACACAGAGATATTAATAAAATAATGTATATTTGTATGAAAGCCTTAAGATGCAAAATACCTATAAAATAACGCATTTTTTTGTTGCAATTATATATACCAAAATACACATAAAATATTTGAATTTGTATTAAAAATAAATATACAAAATGCACATGCAATAAGGTAAATTTGTATTGAAATAAGATATACAAAAAACATATAAAACAATGTAAATTTGTTTCAAAATATATATACGAATACATAAAATAAACGTTAGATTTCTATAAATATATATATACAAAATACAAATTAAAATTAAGTAAATATGAAATAAAAAAGTCATTCAAAATACACATAAAAATCAATGTAAATTACGTATAAATATAAATAAACAAAATACTTCCAATAAGAGAATGTGTATTTGTATAAATATAAATATACAAAATGCACATAAAATAACGTAAATTTATATAAAACTATATACAAAATACAGAAGTAATTAAATTTGTATGAAAATAGATATACAAAATACACACACAAAATAAGCTAAAGAATTTGAATTGAAATATATATATTGCAAAATACATAAAATAATGTAAATTCGTTTCAAAATATTTTTAACAAACCACACACATATAATAACGTAAATTTGTAAAAAAATATAAAAGTAAAATACATTAAGTAATGGCTAAATACGTATAAAAAATATTTTACAAAATACAATCAATAATTCTAGTCATTCTAAACATCAAAATAAATAAACAAAAAAACTAATTAAAGTAATGTAAATTTGTATGAGAAAACATGTACAAGTTTTTCATACACAAAATACACAGTTTTAAGTTTCTATAAAATATATGTACAAAAATGCACATAAAATAAGTTTGCATAAAATATATACAAAACACACATTAGATAATGTAAATGAGTATAAAATATGTATACAAAAATACCCATAGAAATAATCTTAAATTGTATCGAGTTAAATTAAGAAAAATAAATAATAAAATAATGTAATTTTGGATGAAAATATATATAGAAAACCATGCACATAAAATAACTCCAAATACAAATACAAATATACATTAAATAATTTAAATTGAAATAAATAAATATACAAAATAAACATAAAAATAAGGTAAATTTGTAATAAAATATATGTAGAATACACATAAAATAATATAAATTTGTATGAAAATATATACACAAATACACATAAAATAACATGAGTTTGTATAAAATAAGTTTCAAAATATATACGAATACACACAATAAAATAACGTAAATTTTTATGAAAATGTATAGTATAAAATACACATAAAATAGTTTTAAATACGTAGAAAAATATATATACAAACACACATAAAAATAATGTAAATTGCAAAAATATTCAAATACTAAAAATTCCAATAAAAGAATGTATATTTGTATAGAAAATGTATATACAAAAACAAAAAAAATAACTAAATTTGTATAAAATATATACAAATATAAACAAAAATAATTAAATTTGTTTGAAAATGAGATATGCAAAATGCAATATGTTAGGCCAAATTTGTATTGAAATACATATACAAAACTCTACATAAAATAATGTATATTTGTATGAAAATATATAACAATAAACATATGTAAATCACGTAAATTTGGATAAATATATATAAAATATACATTAAATATTTTAAATATGTATAAAATATATTATATTATATTTATATTTTATTGATATTTTGCGATGTTATTTATGTATTTTGTATATTTTTCATAAATTACATTATTTTATTGGTATTTTGTTCATTTATTTTGATACGAATTACATGATTATTTGTGTATTTTGTATATTTTTTTATACATATTTACATTATTTAATGTGCAGTTTGTTTATATATTTTTATACAAATTTACGTTATTTTTATGTGTATTCGTATAGGTATTTTGATACAAATTTACATTATTTTATGTATTTTGTATATATATTTCAATTTAAATTTATGTTTATTTTACGTGCATATCTATTTATTTTAATACAAAAATCAAATATTTTATGTTTTTTGTATTTATATTTTTATAAAAATGCGTTATTTTATGGGTATTTGCATCTTAATTTTCATAGAAATTTACATTATTTTATAAATATTTTCTGTATCTATTTTGATACGATTTTAAATTATTTTATTTGTGTTTTGTATATTTTTATTTTTACATTATTTAATGTTTTTTGTATATATATTTGATACAAATTTACGATAATTTAAGACTATATGTTTATAATTTTTCAATAAAATATACATTATTTGTTGTGTATTTTGTATATGTATTTCAATTCAACTTTACCTATTTTATATGTTTTGTATATTTATTTTCATACAAGTTTAAATTATTTTTGTGTATTTTTGTTTATAGTTTATATAAATTTAGGTTATTTATGTATTTTGTATATCTATTTTCAAACAAATACACATTCATTTCATGATATTTTGTTTATTTATTTTGACACGAATTAACATTATTTAATGTGTATTTTGTATTATATTTTTATACGTATTTACATTATTTCAAGTGTATTTTGTATATATATTTCTATAGAAATTTGGGTTATTTTATGTGTATTCGTATATATAATTTGAAACAAATTTACATTATTTTATGTATTTTGCATATTATTTCAATACAATTTTATTTTATTGTATGTGCATTTTGTATATTAAATTTAATACAAATTTGATTAATCTATGTTTATTTTTGTATATGTATTTTTATAAAAATATGCTTTATTTTATGGGTATTTTGCATCTTTATTTTCATACAAATTTACATTATTTTATTGATATTCTGTGTATTTATTTTGATATGATTTTACATTATTCTATGTATATTTTGTATATATATTTTATATAAATGTATTTGTTTTCATTTCATACAAATACATTATTTTATGTATTTTTGTACATGTATACACATAAAATATTTAAATTTGTATTGAAATAAATATACAAAATGCACATACAATAAGGTAAACTTCTATTGAAAGAGATATGCAAAATACATATAAAACAATTTAATTTGTTTCAAAATATATATACGAATACACATAAAATAACGTAGATTTCTATAAAAATATATATACAAAATACACATAAAATTAAGTAAATACGTATAAAAAAATGTAAACAAAATACACATAAAATAATGTAAATGCGAAACAAAATAAATAAACAAAATAAAAATAAAAGAATGTGTATAAATATAAATGTACAAAATACACATACAAAATAAACATAAAGTAAGGTAAATTTGTAATGAAATATATGTACAAAATACACATAAAATAATGTAAATTTATATGAAAATATATATACAAATACACATAAAATACCATGAATTTGTATAAAATTATATATTCAAAATAAATACTAAATAATGTAAATGCGTATAAAAATATATATACAAAGTACATATAAAATAATGTAAACTCGTATCAATATAAATCAACAAAATACCAATAAAAAAATATATATTTGAATGAAAATAGATTTACAAAATACACATAACATAACTAAAATTTGTATAGATTTCTATAAAAATACATATACAAAATACATATAAAATTAAGTAAATACGTATAAAAAAATGTATACATAATACACATAAAATAATGTAAATTCGTATAAATGTAAATAAACAATATACCAATAAAAGAATGTGTATTTGTATAAATATAAATAAACAAAATGCACATAAAATAACGTAAATTTATATAAAACTATATACATAAAATAACGCAAATTTCTATAAAAATATATGTACAAAAATGAACATTAAATAAATTTGCATAAAAATATATATACAAAACACACATTAGATAATGTAAATGAGAATAAAAATATGTATACAAAATACCTATGAAATAATCTAAATTCGTATCGAATTAAATTGAGAAATACCAATAAAATAATGTAATTTTGGATGAAAATATATATACAAAATACACATAAAATAACCTAAATACAAATACAAATATACACATAAAATAATTTAAAATTGAATGAAATAAATATACAAAATAAACTTAAAATAAGGTAAATTTGTAATGAAATATATGAAATATTTATACAAATACACATTAAATAACATGAATTTGTATAAAATTTGTATCAAAATATATACTTATTCACATAATAAAATAACGTAATTTTTTTATGAAAATGTATATACAAAATACACATAAAATAATTTAAATACGTAGAAAATATATATACAAAACACATAAAATAGTGTAAATATGTATGAAAATATATAAACAAATACACATAAAATAATGTAAATTTGGATAAAAAATATATACAAAATTAACATGAAATAATGTAAATATATATATAAAAAAATATTTACAAAAAACACATAGAATAATGCTAAATCGTATCAAAATAAATAAAGAGAATATCAATAAAATATTGTAAATTTGTATGAAAATAAAGATGCAAAATATCCATAGGGGAGGCGGTGGCTGAATCGACAGAGTAACACCACCGCGTTCAGGAGGACGTGAGTTCAATCCTGCCCGGTGCCGAAAAGCTGGGATTTTTCAGCCGCCGAGTGGCTTAAAACTACCCACATGCTGTCCCAGAACGGGCTGGGCCGACCATCAGGACCCACTGGAAGAAGCCTTGCCGACCATCAGGCCCCACTGAAAGTTTACCCATTCACGCTATAGTCATGACGTAAAAAAAAAAAAATATATATATATATATATATATATATATATATATATATATATATATATATATATATATATATATATATATATATATATATATATATATATATATATATATATATATATATATATATATATATATATATATATATATATAATAACATGTTTGCATAAAAATATATATACAAAAATACATATAAAATAATTAAATTTGTATTAAAATATATATACAAAATGCACGTACAATAAAGTAAATTTGTATTGAAATAGATATGCAAAATACACATTAATAATGTAAATTTGTATCAAAATATATATACGAATACTCATAAAATAGAGTAAATTTCTATGAAAATATACACAAAATAGATATACAAAATACACATATAACTAGTTAAATTTGTATTTAAATACATGTACAAAAAACACATAAAATAATGTAGATTTGTATGAAATGAAAACAAATACATTTTATATAAAATATATATACAAAATACACATAGAATAATGTAAAATCATATCAAAATAAATACACAGAATATCAATAAAATAATGTAAATTTGTATGAAAATAAAGATGCAAAATTCATAAAATAAAGCATATTTTATAAAAATACATATACAAAAATACACATAGATTAATCAAATTTGTATTAAAATTAATATACAAAATGGACATACAATAAGGTAAATTTGTATTAAAAAAATATGCAAAATACACATAAAAATGTGTAAATTTGTTTCAAAATATATATACGAATACACATAAAATAACGCAGATTTCTATAGAAATATATATACAAAATACACTTGAAATAATGTAAATACGTATAAAAATATATATACAAAATACACATTAAATAATGTTAATTCGTGTCAAAATAAATAAACAAAATATCATGAAAAGAATGTGTATTTGTATGAAAATAGATATACAAAATACACATAAAATAACCTAAATTTGTATAAAACTATATACAAAAATACACAAAAATAATTTAAACTTGTATGAAAATAAATATACAAAAACATAAACTTAGGTAGATTTGTATTGAAATACATATACAAAATACATATAAAATAATGTAAATTTGAATGAAAATATATAAACATATAGACTTAAAATAACGTAAATTTGTATCAAATATATATACAAAAACACATTAAATAATGTAAATATGTATAAAAAAAATATATATACAAAACACAAATAAAATAATGTAAAATCGTATCAAAATAAATACAGAAAATATTAATAAAATAATGTAAATATGTAGGAAAATTAAGATGCAAAATACCCATAAAATATCGCATTTTTTTTATAAAAATATAAATACGAAAAAACAAAATATTTGATTTTGTATTAAAATAAATAGATATACAAAATACATAAATAATGTAAATATGTATCAAAATACCTATACAAATACACATATAATAACGTAAATTTGTATAAAAATATATAAACAAAATACACATTAAATAATCTAAATACGTATAAAATGGTACAAAATACACAAATAATCATGTAGTTCGTATCAAAATAAATAGACAAATACCAATAAAATAATGTAAATTTCTATGAGAAAACATATACAAAATACACATAAATAACGCAAATATCAATAAAAAAATATATATATATATATATATATATATATATATATATATATATATATATATATATATATATATATATATATATATATATATATATATATATATATATATATATATATATATATATATATATATATATATATATATATAATATGATATTTTTTATACATATTTAAAATATTTAATGTATATTTTGTATATATATTTTATCCAAATTTACGTTATTTTATATGTATTTGTTTATATATTTTCATACAAATTTATATTATTTTATGTGAGTTTTGTATATGTATTTCAATACAAATTTCCCTAACTTTATGTGTATTTTGCATATCTATTTTCAAACAAATTTAAATTATTTTTGTGTATTTTTGTATATATTTTTATACAAATTTTAGTTATTTTATTTATTTTTTGTATATCTATTTTCCTACAAATATACATTCTTATATTGGAATTTTGTGTATTTAATTTTTTACGAATTTACATTATTTTATGTTTATTTTGTATATATATTTTTCTACGTATTTAAATTATTTTATATGTATTTTATATATACATTTTCATAAAAATTTACGTTATTTTATTGTGTGTATTCGTATATATTTTGAAACAAATTTTATACAAATTCATGTTATTTTATGTGTATTTGTATATATATTTTCATACAAATTTATATTATTTTATGTGTATTCTTACATATATTTTATTACAAATTTACCTTATTTTATGTTTATTTTGTATATTTATTTCATTTAATATAATCAAATTTAAATTTATTGTATATGCATTTTGTATATTAATTTTAATACAAATTTAATTATTCTATGTGTATTTTTCTATATGTATTTTTATAAAAATATGCTTTATTTTATGGGTATTTTGCATCTTTATTTTCATACAAATTTACGTTATTTTATTGATATTCTGCTCATTTATTTTGATACGATTTGACATTATTCTATGTGTATTTTGTATATATTTTTCATACAAATTTACGTTATTTTATGTGTATTTGTTTATATATTTTGACAAAAATTTACAATATTTTATGGGTATTTTGTATATATATTTCAAAGAAATTTACCTAGTTTTATGTGTATTTTGAATATCTATTTTCATTCAAACTCAAATTATTTTCATGTATTTTTGTATATATTTCAATACAAATTTTAGTTAGGTTATGTGTATTTTGTAAATCTATTTTCATTCAAATATATATTATTTTACTGGTATTTTGTTGATTTATATTGATACGAATTTACATTATTTTATATGTACTTTGTATATATATTTTTATACGCATTTACATTATTTAAAATTTATTTTGAGTATATAATTTTATACAAATTCATGGCATTTTATGTGTATTTGTATTTTTTTTTTTTTACAGCAAAGGAGACAGCTCAAGGGCACAAAAAAAGTAAACATTAAAAAAAAAACCCCTATACTTGCTGCTCCTAAAAAGAATCCAAAGAGGTGGCCGAAAGATAGGTCAGTTTCGGGAGGAGAGGTGTCCTGATACCCTCCTCTTGAAAGAGTTCAAGTCGTAGGCAGGAGGAAATACAGATGAAGGAAGATTGTTCCAGAGTTTACCAGCGTGAGGGATGAAAGAGTGAAGATGCTGGTTAACTCTTGCATAAGGGGTTTGGACTGTATAGGGATGAGCATGAGTAGAAAGTCGAGTGCAGCGGGGCCGCGGGAGGGGGGGAGGCATGCAGTTAGCAAGTTCAGAAGAGCAGTCAGCGTGGAAATATCGATAGAAGATAGAAAGAGAGGCAACATTGCGGCGGAATTTAAGAGGTAGAAGACTATCAGTATGAGGAGGAGAGCTGATGAGACGAAGAGCCTTTGCCTCCACTCTGTCCAGAAGAGCTGTGTGAGTGGAGCCCCCCCACACATGAGATGCATACTCCATACGAGGGCGGACAAGGCCCTGTATGGACAGCAACTGTGCAGGGGAGAAGAATTGGCGGAGACGGTACAGAACGCCCAGCCTCGAGGAAGCTGATTTAGTAAGAGATGAGATGAAGTTTCCATTTGAGATTTTGAGTTAAGGATAGACCGAGGATGTTTAGTGTTGAGGAAGGTGATAGCTGGGTGTTGTCAAAGAATAGGGGATAGTTGTTTGGAAGATTGTGTCGAGTGGATAGGTGGAGAAACTGTGTTTTGAGGCGTTGAAGGACACCAGGTTCTTCTTGCCCCAATCGGAAATAATAGTAAGGTCTGAGGCTAAGCGTTCTGCAGCCTCCAGCCTTGAGTCGTTAAGTTCCTGAAGGGTGGGTCTTCTATTAAAAGAAGTTGAATAATGCAGAGTGGAATCATCGGCGTAGGAATGGATAGGACAGTTCGTTTTGGAAAGAAGATCATCAATGAACAACAGAAAAAGAGTGGGAGATAGGACAGAACCCTGTGGGACACCACTGTTAATAGATTTAGGGGAAGAACAGTGACCGTCTACCAAGGCAGAAATAGAACGGTCAGAAAGGAAACTGGAGATAAAGGAACAGAGAGAAGGATAGAAACCGTAGGAGGGTAGTTTAGAAAGCAAAGATTTGTGCCAGACCCTATCAAAAGCTTTTGATATGTCCAGCGCAATAGCAAAAGTTTCACCGAAACGGCTAAGAGAGGATGACCAAGAGTCAGTTAAGAAGGCTAGGAGATCACCAGTAGAACGCCCATTGCGGAACCCATACTGGCGATCAGATAGAAGGTCAGAAGTGGAAAGGTGCTTTTGAATCTTCCGGTTAAGGATTGATTCAAAAGCTTTAGATAGACAAGAAAGTAAAGCAATAGGACGGTAGTTTGAGGGATTGGAGCGGTCACCCTTCTTAGGTACAGGCTGTATGAAGGCATACTTCCAGCAAGAAGGAAAGGTAGATGTTGACAGGCAGAGGCGAAAGAGTTTGACCAGGCAGGGTGACAGCACGGAGGCACAATTTTTAAGGACAATAGGAGGCACTCCATCAGGTCCATAAGCCTTCTGAGGATTGAGGCCAGAGAGGGCATAGAAAACATCATTATGAAGAATCTTTATAACAGGCATAAAGGAGTCAAAGGGGGGATGAGTAGGAGGAATATGCCCAGAATCGTCCAGAGTGGAGTTTTTAGAAAAAGTTTGAGAGAAGAGTTCAGCCTTAGAGATAGATGAGACGGCAGTGTTGCCGACTGAGGAGTGGAGGGAAAGATGAAGAAGTGAAGTTGGAGGAGATGTTTATGGCTAGATGCCAGAAGTCACGGGAAGAGTTAGAGAAAGCAAGGTTTTGACATTTTCTATTAATGAAAGAATTTTTGGTTAGTCGGAGAATAGATTTGGCACGATTTCGGGCAGAAATGTAAAGTTCATATGTATATATATTATCATATAAATTTACATTATTTTATGTGTATTTTGTACATATATTTCATTACAAATTTACCTGATTTTATGTTTATTTTGTATGTGTATTTTGTACATTTATATTTATACAAATACATTCTTTTATTGGTATTTTGTTTATTTATTTTGTTTCGAATTTACATTATTTTATGTGTATTTTGTTTACATTTTTTTATACGTATTTACTTAATTTTACGTGTATTTTGTATATATATTTTTATAGAAATCTACGTTATTTTATATGTATTCGTACATATATTTTGAAACAAATTTACATTGTTTTATATGTACAATAAGGAAAATTTGTATTAAAATAGATATGTAAAATACATATAAAGCAATGTAAATTTGTTTCAAAATATGTATACGAATACACATAAAATAACGTAGATTTCTATAAAATATATATACAAAATACATAAAAATGAAGTAAATACGTATAAAAAATGTATACAAAATACACATAAAATAATGTAAATTGTATCAAAATAAATAAACAAAATACCAATAAAAGAATGTGTATTTGTATAAATATAAATATACAAAATACACATAAAATAACGTAAATTTATATAAAACTATATACAAAAATACACAGAAGTAATTAAATTTGTATGAAAATATATACAAAACACACACAAAATAAGCTAAATTTGAATTGAAATATATATACAAAATACATGAAATAAAGTAAATTGGTATCAAAATATTTATTCAAATACACATATAATAACGTAAATTTGTATGAAAATATATTAACAAAATACACATTAAATAATGTAAATACGTATAAAAAATGTGTACAAAATACACATATAATCATGTAATTCGTATCAAAATAAATAAACAAAATACCAATAAAATAATATAAATTTGTATGAGTAAACGTGTATAAATATAAATGTACAAAATACACATACAAAATAAACATAAAATAAGGTAAATTTGTAATGAAATATATGTACAAAATATACATAAAATAATGTAAATTCATATGAAAATATATATACAAATACACATAAAATACCATGAATTTGTATAAAATTATATATTCAAAATAAATATTAAATAATGTAAATGCGTATAAAAATATATATAAAAAGTACATATAAAATAATGTAAATTCGTATCAATATAAATCAACAAAATACCAATAAAATAATATATATTTGAATGAAAATAGATTTACAAAATACATATAACATAACCAAAATTTGTATTGAAATATATACAAAAATACATAAAAATAATTTGAGTTTGTATGAAAATAGATATTCAAAATACACATAAAACTAGGTAAATTTCTTTTGAAATATACATACAAAATACCCATAAAATATTGTAAATTTGTGTCAAAATATATAAACAAATACACATAAAATAACGTAAATTTGTATTAAAAATATTTACAAAATACACATAGAATAATGTCAAATCGTATCAAAATGAATGAGCAGAATATCAATAAAATAACGTAAATTTGTATGAAAATAAAGATGCAAAATACCCATAAAATAAAGCATATTTCTTATAAAAATACATACAAAAATACACATAGAATAATTAAATTTGTATTAAAAGTAATATACAAAATGCATATACAATAAGGTAAATTTGTATTGAAAAAATGTTCAATATACACATAAAAGTGTAAATTTGTTTAAAAATCTATATACGAATACACATAATATAACGTAGATTTCTATAGAAATATATATACAAAATACACATGAAATGATGTAAATACGTATAAAAATATATATACAAAATACACATTAAATAATTTAAATTTTCGTCAAAATAAATAAACAAAATATCAATAAAAGAATGTGTATATGTATGAAAATAGATATACAAAATACTCATAAAATAACTTAAGTTTGTATAAAACTATATACAAAAATACACAAAAATAATTTAAATTTGTATGAAAATAAATATACAAAATACACATAAAAATTAGGTAAATTTGTATTGAAATACATATACAAAATACACATAAAATAATGGAAGTTTGAATGAAAATATATAAACATATACACTTAAAATAACGTAAATTTGTATCAAATATATATACAAAATACTAATTAAATAATGTAAGTATGTATAAAAAATATATATACAAAACACAAATAGAATAATGTAAAATCGTATCAAAATAAATACTCAGAATATTAATAAAATAATGTAAATTTGTTTGAAAATAAAGATGCAAAATAGCCATAAAATAACGCATTTTTTATAGAAATATATATACCAAAATACACATAAAATATTAAAATTTGTATTAAAATAAATATAAAAAATGCACATACTGTAAGGTAAATTTGTATTGAAATAGATATGCAAAATACATATAAAACAATGTAAATTTGTTTCAAAATATATATACGAATACACATAAAATAACGTTGGTTTCTATAAAAATATATACAAAATACACATAAAATGAAGTAAATACGTATAAAAAAATGAATACAAAATACACATAAAAATCGTATCAAAATAAATAAACAAAATACTAGTAAAAGAAAGTGTATTTGTATAAATATAAATATACAAAATACACATAAAATATCGTAAATTTGTATAAAACTATATACAAAAATACACAGAAGTTATTAAATTTGTATGAAAATATATATACAAAATACAGCTAAAATAAGCTAAATTTGAATTGAAATGTACATACAAAATACATAAAATAATGTAAATCTGTATCAAAATATTTATACAAATACATATAATAACGTAGATTTGTTTAAAAATATATAAACAAAATACACATTAAGTAATGTAAATACGTATAAAAAATATTAAAAAAATACACATATAATCATGTAATTAGTATCAAAATAAATAAACAAAATAGCAATAAAATAATATAAATTTGTATGAGAAAAAATATACAAATAACGCAAATTTCTATAAAAATATATGTACAAAAATGCACATAAAAAAAAAGTAAATTAGCATAAAAATATATATACAAAACAAACACTAAATAATATAAATGCGTACATAAAATAACCTAAATTTGTATAAAACTATATACAAAAATACACAAAAATAATTTAAATTTGTTTGAAAAGAAATATACAAAATACATATAAAATTAGGTAAATTTGTATGGAAATACATATACAAAATACACATCAAATAATGTAAATTTGAATGAAAATATATAAACAAATACACTTAAAATAACGTAAATTTGCATAAAATATATATGCAAGATACACATTAAATAATGTAAATGTGTATAAAAAAATAAATACAAAAAACAAATAGAATAATGTAAAATCGTATCAAAATAAATACACAGAATATCAATAAAATAATGTAAATTTGTATGAAAATAAAGATGCAAAATTCCCAAAAATTATCGCATTTTTTATAAAAATATATATACCAAAATACACATAAAATATTTAAATTTGTATTGAAATAAATATACAAAATGCATATACATTAAGGTAAATTTGTATTGAAAGAGATATTCAAAAATACATATAAAACAATGTAAATTTGTTTCAAAATATATATACGAATACACATAAAATAAAGTAGATTTCTATAGAAATATATATACAAAATACATATGAAATTATGTAAATACGTATAAAAATATATATACAAAATACATATCAAATAATGTAAATTCGTGTCAAAATAAATGAACAAAATATCATGAAAAGAATGTGTATTTGTATGAAAATAGATAATAGATAATAAATTTGTATAAAATATATATGCAAGATACACATTAAATAATGTAAATATGTATAAAAAAGTATATAAAAAAAACAAATAGAATAATGTAAAATCGTATCAAAATAAATACACCGAATATTAATAAAATAATGTAAATTTGTATGAAAATAAAGATGCAAAATTCCATAAAATAGCGCATTTCTTATAAAATATATATACCAAAATACACATAATATATTTAAATTTGTATTGAAATAAATATACAAAATGCACATACAATAAGGTAAATTTGTATTGAAAGAGATATGCAAAAATACATATAAAACAATGTAAATTTGTTTCAAAATATATATACGAATACAAATAAAAAAACGTAGATTTCTATAAAAATATATATACAAAATACACATAAAATTGAGTAAATACGTATAAAAAATGTATACAAAATACACATAAAATAATATAAATTCGAATTAAAATAAATAAACAAAATACCAATAAAAGAATGTGTATTTGGATAAATATAAATATACTAAATACACATACAAAATAAACATAAAATAAGGTAGATTTGTAATAAAATATATATACGAATACACATAAAATAATGTAAATTTATATGAAAATATATATACAAAACACATAAAATACCATGAATCTGTATAAAATATATATTCAAAATAAATATTAAATAATGTAAAATCGTATAACAATATATATACAAAGTACCTATAAACTGAAAATTAAGATGCAAAATACGTAAAAACTAACGCATTTTTTTAAAAAATATTGATACCACAATACTCATAAAATATTTGAACTTGTATTAAAATAAATATAGAAAATGCACATACAATAAGGTAAATTTTATTGAAATAGATATGCAAAATACATATAAAATAATGTAAATTTGTTTCAAAATATATATACGAATACACATAAAATAACGTAGATTTCTATAAAAATACATATTCAAAATACACATAAAATTAAGTAAATACTTATAAAAAATGTATACAAAATACACATAAAATAATGTAAATTGTATAAATGTAAATAAACAATATACCAATAAAAGAATGTGTATTTGTATAAATATAAATATACAAAATGCACATAAAATAACGTAAATTTATATAAAACTATATACATAAAATAACGCAAATTTCTATAAAAATATATGTACAAAAATGAACATTAGATAAATTTGCTTAAAAATATATATACAAAACACACATTAGATAATGTAAACGAGTATAAAAATATGTATACAAAATACCTATGAAATAATCTAAATTCATATCGAATTAAATTAAGAAATACCAATAAAATAATGTAATTTTGGATGAAAATATATATACAAAATACACATAAAATAACCTAAATACAAATACAAATATACACATAAAATAATTTAAAATTGAATGAAATAAATATACAAAATAAACATAAAATAAGGTAAATTTGTAATGAAATATATGAAAAAATACACATAAAATAATATAAATTTGTATGAAAATGTATATACAAATACACATTAAATAACATGAATTTGTATAAAATTTGTATCAAAATATATACTTATACACACAATAAAATAACGTAATTTTTTTATGAAAATGTATATACAAAATACACATAAAATAATTTAAATACGTAGAAAAATATATATACAAAAAACACATAAAATAATGTAAATATGTATGAAAATATATAAACAAATACACATAAAATAATGTAAATTTGGATAAAATATATATCATAAAATAATGTAAATTCGTATCAAAATAAATAAACAAAATACCAATAAAAGAATGTGTATATATATGAATATAAATATACAAAATACACATAAAATAACGTAAATTTATATAAAACTCTATACAAAAATACACAGAAGTAATTAAATTTGTATGAAAATATATACAAAATACACACGAAATAAGCTAAATTTGAATTGAAATATATATACAAAATACATGAAATAAAGTAAATTTGTATCAAAATATTTATACAAATACACATATAATAACGTAAATTTGTATGAAAATATATAAACAAAATACACATTAAATAAAGTAAATACGTATAAAAAATATGTACAAAATACACATATAATCATGTAATTCGTATCAAAATAAATAAACAAAATACCAATAAAATAATATAAATTTGTATGAGTAAACGTGTATGTTGCATATTTTTTCAATACAAATTTACCTTATTATATACGCATTTTGTATATTAATGTTAATACAAATTTAATTATTCGATGTGTATTTTTGTATCTGTATTTTTATAAACATATTCTCTATTTTTTGGGTATTTTGCATCTTTATTTTCATACAAATTTACATTATTTTATTGATATTCTACTCATTCATTTTGATAGGAATTGACATTATTCTATGTGTATTTTGTATATATTTTTCATACAAATTTACTTTATTTTATGTATTTGTTTATATTTTGACACAAATTTACAATATTTTATGGGTATTTTGTATATACATTTCAAAAGAAATTTACCTAGTTTTATGTGTATTTTGTATATCTATTTTCATACAAACTCAAATTATTTCTATGTATTTTTGAATATATCTTAATACAAATTTTATTTATGTTATGTGTATTTTGTAAAGTTATTTTCATTCAAATATATATTATTTTATTGGTGTTTTGTTGATTTATATTGATACGAATTTACATTATTTTATATGTACTTTGTATATATATTTTTATACGCTTTTCCATAATTTAATATTTATTTTGAATATATATTTTTATACAAATTCATGGTATTTTATGTGTATTTGTATATATATTTTCATATAAATTTACATTATCTTATGTGTATTTTGTACATATATTTTATTACAAATCTACCTTATTTTAAGTTTATTTTGTATGTGTATTTTGTATATTTATATTTATCCAAATACACATTCTTTTATTGGTATTTTGTTTATTTATTTTAATTCGAATTTACGTTCTTTTATCGGAATTTTATTTATTTATTTTGATACGAATTTTCATTTTTTTTAGGTGTATTTGATATATATATTTTTATACTTATTTACATAATTTTATATGTATTTTGAATATATATTTTCATAGAAATTTACTCTATATGTATATGTATAGAAAATACACATGAAATAATCTAAATTCGTATCGAAATAAATGAACAAAATACCGATAAAATAATGTATTTTTGAATGAAAATATATATAGAAAATACACATAAAATAACGTAAATACAAATAAATATATACACATCAAATGATTTGAATTTGAATGAAAATAGATATAAAAAAAAACTTAAAATAAGGCAAATTTAAAATGAAATATATATACAAAATACATATAAAATAATATAGATTTGTTTCAAAATATATATACGAATACACATAAAATAACGTAGATTTCTATAGAAATATATATACAAAATACACATGAAATGTTGTAAATACGTATAAAAATATATACAAAATACACATTAAATAATGTAAATTCGTGTCAAAATAAATAATTAAAATATCAATAAAAGAATGTGTATTTGTATTAAAATAAATATACAAAATACACATACAATGATGTAAATCTGTATTGAAATAGATATGCAAAATACATATAAAACAATGTAAATTTGTTTCAAAATATATATACGAATACACATAAAATAACGTAGATTTGTATAAAAATATATATACAAAATAAACATAAAATGAAGTAAATACGTATCAGAAAATGTATACAAAATATGCATAAAATAATGTAAATTCGTATCAAAATAAATAAACAAAATACCAATAAAAGAATGTGTATTTGTATTAATATAAACATACAAAATACACATAAAATAACGTAAATTTGTATAAAACTATATACAAAAATACACAGAAGTTATTAAATTCGTATGAAAATAGATATACAAAATACAGATAAAATAAGCTAAATTTGAATTGAAATGTATATAGAAAATACATAAAATAATGTAAATTTGTATCAAAATATTTATAAAAATACATATAATAACGTAAATTTGTTTAAAAATATATAAACAAAATACACATTAAGTAATGTAAATACGTATAAAAAATATGTACAAAATACACATATAATCATGTAATTCGTATCAAACTAAATAAACAAAATATCAATAAAATAATGTAAATTTGTATGAGAAAACATATACAAATACATATAAAATAATGCTAATTTCCATAAAAATATATGTCCAAAAATGAACGTAAAATAAAGTAACTTTGGATAAAAATATATATACAAAACACACATTAAATAATGTAAATGCATACATAAAATTACCTAAATTTGTATAAAACTATATACAAAAATACACAAAAATAATTTATATTTGTATGAAAAGAAATATACAAAATACACATAAAATTAGGTTAATTTGTATTGAAATACATATACAAAATACATATAAAATAATGTAAATTTGAAAGAAAATATATAAACAAATACACATATAATAACGTAAATTTGTATGAAATATATAATCAAAATACACATTAAATAATGTAAATATGTATAAAAAAAATATATACAAAACACAAATAGAATAATGTAAAATCGTATCAAAATATATACACAGAATATTAATAAAATAATGTAAACTTGTATGAAAATTAAGATGCAAAATACCTTTAAAATAACGCATTTTTTATAAAAATATTGATACCAAAATACACATAAAATATTTGAATTTGTATTAAAATAAATATACAAAATGCACATACAATAAGGTAAATTTGTATTCAAATAGATATGCAAAATACATATAAAATAATGTAAATTTGTTTCAAAATATATATACGAATACACATAAAATAACGTAGATTTCTATAAAAACACATATACAAAATACACATAATATTAAGTTAATACGTATAAAAAAATGTATACAAAATACACATAAAATAATGTAAATTCGTATAAATGTAAATAAACAATATACCAATAAAAGAATGTGTATTTGTAAAATACACATAAAATAACGTAGATTTCTATAAAAATATATACACATAAAATGAAGTAAATACGTAAAAAAAATGAATACAAAAAATACATAAAAATCGTATCAAAATAAATAAACAAAATACCAGTAAAAGAATGTGTAGTTGTATAAATATAAATATACAAAATACACATAAAATATCGTAAATTTGTATAAAACTATATACAAAAATACACAGAAGTAATTAAATTTGTATGAAAATATATATACAAAATACAGCTAAAATGAGCTAAATTTGATTTGAAATGTACATACAAAATACATAAAATAATGTAAATCTGTATCAAAATATTTATACGAATACATATAATAACGTAGATTTGTTTAAAAATATATAAACAAAATACACATTAAGTAATGTAAATACGTATAAAAAATATGTACAAAATACACATATAATCATGTAATTCGTATCAAAATAAATAAACAAAATAGCAATAAAATAATGTAGATTTGTATGAAAAAACATATACAAATAACGCAAATTTCTATAAAAATATATGTACAAAAATGCAGATAAAATAAAGTAAATTTGCAAAAAAATATATATACAAAACACACACTAAATAATGTAAATGCGTACATAAAATAACCTAAATTTGTATAAAACTATATACAAAAATACACAAAAATAATTTAAATTTGTATGAAAAGAAATATACAAAATACACATAAAATTAGGTAAATTTGTATTGAAATACATATACAAAATACACATCAAATAATGTAAATTTGAATGAAAATATATAAACAAATACACTTAAAATAACGTAAATTTGTATGAAAATAAAGATGCAAAATTCCCAAAAATTATCGCATTTTTTATAAAAATATATTTACCAAAATACACATAAAATATTTAAATTTGTATTGAAATAAATATACAAAATGCATATGCAGTAAGGTAATTTTGTATTAAAAGAGATATTCAAAAATACATTTAAAACAATGTAAATTTGTTTCAAAATATATATACGAATACACATAAAATAAAGTAGATTTCTATAGAAATATATATACAAAATACATATGAAATTATGTAAATACGTATAAAAATATATATACAAAATACATATCAAATAATGTAAATTCGTGTCAAAATAAATAAACAAAATATCATGTAAAGAATGTGTATTTGTATAAAAATAGATAATAGATAATAAATTTGTATAAAATATATATGCAAGGTACTCATTAAATAATGTAAATATGTATAAAAAAGTATATAAAAAAAACAAATAGAATAATGTAAATTCGTATCAAAATAAATACACCGAATATTAATAAAATAATGTAAATTTGTATGAAAATAAAGATGCAAAATTCCCATAAAATAGCGCATTTCTTATAAAAATATATACCAAAATACACATAAAATATTTAAATTTGCATTGAAATAAATATACAAAATGCACATACAATAAGGTAAATTTGTATTGAAAGAGATATGCAAAAATACATATAAAACAATGTAAATTTGTTTCAAAATATATATACGAATACAAATAAAAAAACGTAGATTTCTATAAAAATATATAACAAAATACACATAAAACTAAGTAAATACGTATAAAAAAATGTATACAAAATACACATAAAATAATGTATATTCGATTTAAAATAAATAAACAAAATACCAATAAAAGAATGTGGATTTGGATAAATATAAATATACAAAATACATATACAAAATACCCATAAAATAAGGTAGATTTGTAATAAAATATATGTACAAAATACACATAAAATAATGTAAATTTATATGAATATATATATACATTTACACATAAAATACCATGAATTTGTATAAAAATATATATTCAAAATAAATATTAAATAATATAAAAGCGTATAAAAATATATATACAAAGTACATATAAAATAATGTAAATTCGTATCAATATAAATCAACAAAACACCAATAAAATAAAATATATATATGAATGAAAATAAATTTACAAAATACACATAACATAACTAAAATTTGTATTAAAATATATACAAAAATACATAGAAATAATTTGAGTTTGTATGAAAATAGATATACAAAATACACATAAAACTAGGTAAATTTCTTTTGAAATGTATATACAAAATAGCCATAAAATATTGTAAATTTGTGTCAAAATATATAAACAAATACACATAAAATAACGTAAATTTGTATGAAAAATATATACAAAATACACATAGAATAATGTCAATTCGTATCAAAATGAATGAGCAGAATATCAATAAAATAATGTATATTTGTATGAAAATAAGGATGCAAAATACCCAAAAAATAAAGCATATGTTTATAAAAATACAGATACAAATAATTAAATTTGTATTAAAATTAATATACAAAATGCGTATATAATAAGGTAAATTTGTATTGAAAAAATATGCAACATTCACGTTTACTCATACAAATTTATATTATTTTATTGGTATTTTGTTTATTTATTTTGATACGAATTACATGATATGTGTATTTTGTACACATTTTTTTATACGTATTTACATTATTTAATGTGTATTTTGTTTATATATTTTCATACAAATTTACGTTATTATATGTGTATTTGTATAAATATTTTGATACAAATTTACTTTATTTCATGTATTTTGTATATATATTTCAATTCAAATTTAGCTTATTTTGTGTGTATTTTGTATATATTTTCATACAAATTTAATTACTTTTGTGTATTTATGTATATAGTTTTATATAAATTTACGTTATTTTATGTGTATTTTGCATATTTATATTTATACAAATACACATTCTTTTATTAGTATTTTGTTTATTTATTTTGATACGAATTTACATTATTTTATGTGTTTTTTGTATACATTTTTTATACGTATTTACTTCATTTTATGTGTATTTTGTATATATATATATATATATATATATATATATATATATATATATATATATATATATATATATATATATATATATATATATATATATATATATATATATATATATATATATAGAAATCTACGTTATTTTATGTGTATTCGTATACATATTTTGAAACAAATTTACATTGCTTTATATGTATTTTGGCTATCTATTTCAATACAAATTTACCTTATTGTATGTGTTTTTTATATATTTATTTTAATACAAATCTAATTTTTTTATGTGTATTCTGCAATATATATTTTTATAAATAAAAAAAATGCGTTATTTTATGGGTATTTTGCCTCTTTATTTTCATACAAATTTACATTATTTTATTAATATTCTGTGTATTTATTTTGATACGATTTTACATTATTCTATTTGTGTTTTGTATATACTTTTTTATACAAATTTACGTTATTTTAAGTGTATTTGTTTATGTATTTTCATTCAAATTTACATTATTTTATGTGCATTTTGTATATGTATTTCCATACAAATTTACCTAATTTATGTGTATTTTGTATTTTTATTTTCATACAAATTTAAAATATTTTTGTGTATTTTTGTATATAGTTTGATACAAATTTAGGTTATTTTATGTGTATTTTGTATATCTATTTTGATACAAATACACATTCTTTTATTGATATTTTGTTTATTTATTTTGACGCGAATTTACATTATTTAATGTGTATTTTGTATATATATTTTTATACGTATTTACATCATTTCATGTGTATTTTGTATAGTTTTAAACAAATTTATATTATTTAATGTGTATTTTGTATATATATATATATATATATATATATATATATATATATATATATATATATATATATATATATATATATATATATATATATATATATATATATATTTATACAAATACACATTCTTTTATTGGTATTTTGTTTATTTATTTTGATACTAATTTACATTATTTTATGTGTATTTTGTATACATTTTTATACGTATTTACTTAATTTTATGTGCATTTTGCATATATATTTTTATAGAAATCTACCTTATTTCATGTGTATTCGTATATATATTTTGAAACAAATTTACATTGTTTATATGTATTTTGCATATCTATTTTTGTGTATTCTGTATTTATTTTTGTTATACATAGAATAACGTAAAATCGTATCAAAATAGGTACACAGAATATCAATAAAATAATTTAAATTTGTATGAAAATAAAGATGCAAAATACCCATAAGATAAAGCATATTTTTTTTTTAAAATACATATACAAAAATACACATAGAATAATTAAATTTGTATTAAAATTAATATACAAAATGCACACATACAATAAGGTAAATTTGTATTGAAAAAAAACGCAAAATACAAATGAAACAGTGTAAATTTGTTTCAAAATACATATACGAATACACATAAAATAACGTAGATTTCTATAGAAATATATATACAAAATACACATGAAATTATGTAAATACGTATAAAATATATATATATATATATATATATATATATATATATATATATATATATATATATATATATATATATATATATATATATATATATATATATATATATATATATATATATATATATATATATATATATATAAAATACATATTAAGTAATGTAAATTCGTGACAAAATAAATAAACAAAATATCATGAAAAGAATGTGTATTTGTATGAAAATAAATAATAGATAATAAATTTGTATGTAATATATATGCAAGATACACATTAAATAATGTAAATATGTATAAAAAATATATATACAAAAAACAAATAGAATAATGTAAAATCGTATCAAAATAAACACACCGAATATTAATAAAATAATGTAAATTTGTATGAAAATAAAGATGCAAAATTCCCATCAAATAGCGCATTTCTTATAAAAATATATATACCAAAATACACATAAAATATTTAAATTTGTAATGAAATAAATATACAAAATGCACATACAATAAGGTTGAAAGAGATATGCAAAAATACATATAAAAAATTGTAAATTTGTTTCAAAATATATATACGAATACACATAAATTAACGTAGATTTCTATAAAAATATATATACAAAATACACATAAAATTAGGTAAATATGTTTAAAAAAATGTAAACAAAATACACATAAAATAATATAAATTCGAAACAAAATAAATAAACAAAAGACCAATAAAAGAATGTGTATTTCTTCTGTGTATTTTTGTATATAGTTTTATACAAATTTACGATACAAATACAAATACAAAAATACACATTAAATAATTTAAAATTGAATGAAATAAATATACAAAATAAACATAAAATAAGGTAAATTTGTAATAAAATATATGTAAGAATACACATGAAATAATATAAAGTTTTGTGAAAATATATATAGAAATACACATAAAATAACATAAATTTGTATAAAATTTGTTTCAAAATATATAAGAATACACACAATAAAATAACGTAAATTTTTATGAAAATGTATATATAAAATACACATAAAATAATTTAAATACGTAGAAAAATATATATACAAAATACATATAAAATAATGTAAATTTTTAAAAAATTAAATACACGAAATTCCAATAAAAGAATGTATATTTGTAGGAAAATATATATACAAAAAACAAATAAAATAACTAAAATTTGTATAAAAATATATACAAAAATACACAAAAATAATTTAAGTTTGTTTGAAAATAGATATGGAAAATACACATAAAGTTAGGCAAATTTGTATTTTGTATATCTATTTGTACACGTATTAACTTAATTTATGTGTATTTTGTATATATATTTTTATAGAAATCTACGTTATTTTATGTGTATTCGTATATATATTTTGAAACAAATTTTCATTGTTTTATATGTATTTTTGCATATCTCTTTCAATACAAGTTTACCTTATTGTATGTGCATTTTGTATATTTACTTCAATACAAATTTAAATATTTTATGTGTATTTTGGTATATATATTTTTATAAGAAATGCGCTATTTGATGGGAATTTTGCATCTTTATTTTCATACAAATTTACATTATTTTATTAATATTCGGTGTATTTATTTTGATACGATTTCACATTATTCTATTTGTTTTTGTATATATATTTTTTATACATATTTACATTATTTAATGTGTATCTTGCATATATATTTCATACAAATTTATTATCTATTATTTATTTTCATACAAATACACATTCTTTTCATGATATTTTGTTTATTTATTTTGACACGAATTTACCTAGATATTTATTTTGTATATATATTTTTATACGTATTTACATAATTTCATGTGTATTTTGTATATATATTTTTATAGAAATCTACGTTATTTTATGTGTATTCGTATATATATTGTGAAACAAATTTACTTTGTTTTATATGTATTTTTGAATATCTCTTTCAATACATATTTACCTTACTGTATATGCATTTTGTATATTTATTTCAATACAAATTTAAATATTTTATGCGTATTTTGGTATATATATTTTTTTTAAAAAATGCGCTATTTTATGGGAATTTTGCATCTTTCTTTTCTTACAAATTTACATTATTTTATTGATATTCTGTGTATTTATATTGATAGGATTTTACATTATTCTATTTCTTTTTTGTATATATTTTTTTATACACATTTACATTATTTAATGTGTATCTTCCATATATATTTTATACAAATTTACGTTATTTTAAGTGTATTTGTTTATATATTTTCATTCAAATTTACATTATTCTATGTGTATTTTGTATATGTATTTCAATACAAATTTACCTAATTTATGTGTATTTTGTATATTTCTTTTCATACAAATTTTAAATATTTTTGTGTATTTTTGTATATAGTTTTATACAAATTTAGGTTTTTTTTTGTACGCATTTACTTTATTTAATGTGTGTTTTGTATATATATTTTTATGCAAATTTACTTTATTCTATGTGTATTTTTGTACATATATTTTTTTAGAAATTTGCGTTAATTTATGTGTATTTGTATATGTTTTCTCATACAAATTTACTTTATTTTATTGCTATTTTGTTTATTTATTTTGATACGAATGAAAATAGATATACAAAATATACATAAAAAAAACTAAATTTGTATTGAAATATATATACAAAATACATAAAATAATGTAAATTTGTATCAAAATATTTTAACAGATGCGCATAAAATAACGTAAATTTGTTTTAAAATATACAAATACACATTAAATAATGTAAATATGTATAAAAAAACATATACAAAACACAAATAGAATAATGTAAAATCGCATCAAAATAAATACACAGGATATTAATAAAATAATGTAAATTTGTATGAAAATAAAGATGCAAAATACCCATTAAATAACGCATTTTTTATAAAAATATATATACCAAAATACACATGAAAAAATTAATTTGTATTAAAATAAATATACAAAATACACATACAATAAGGTAAATCTGTATTGAAATAGATATGCAAAATACATATAAAACAATGTAAATTTGCTTCAAAATATATATACGAATACTCATAAAATAACGTAGATTTGTATAAAAATATATATACAAAATACTCATATAATGATGTTAATTCGTATCAAAATAAATAAACAAAATACCAATAAAAGAATGTGTATTTCTATAAATATAAATATACAAAATACACATAAAATAACGTAAATTTGTATAAAACTATACAAAAATACACAGAAGTAATTAAATTCGTATGAAAATAGATATACAAAAAACAGATAAAATAAGCTAAATTTGAATTGAAATGTATATACAAAATACAATATTTTATGTGTATATTTGTATTTGTATTTAGGTTATTTTATGTGTATTTTGTATATATATTTTCATCCAAAATTACATTATTTTATTGGTATTTTCTTAATTTAACTCGATACGAATTTAGATTATTTCATAGGTATTTTCTATACATATTTTTATACTCATTTACATTATCTAATGTGTGTTTTGTATATATATTTTTATGCAAATTTATTTGATGCTCATTTTTGTACATATATTTTTATAGAAATTTGCGTTATTTTATGTATATAGTTTTATATAAATTTACGTTATTTTATGTGCATTTTGTATATTTATATTTATACAAATACACATTATTTTATTGGTATATTGTTTATTTACTTTTATACGAATTTACATTATTTTATGTGAATTTTGTATACATTTTTGTATACGTATTTACTTAATTTTATATGTATTTTGTATATGTATTTTTATAGAAATCTACGTTATTTTATGTGTATTCGTATATATATTTTGAAACAAATTTACATTATTTTATATGTATTTTGCATATTTATTTCCTTATTGTATGTGCATTTTGTATATTTATTTTACTACAAATTGAAATATTTGATATGTATTTTGGTATCAATAATTTTATAAAAAAAAACGTAAATTTGTATAAAAAAATATGTACAAAACACAAATAGAATAATGTAAAATCGTATCAAAATAAATACACAGAATATTAATAAAATAATGTAAATTTGTATGAAAATAAAGAAGCAAAATACCCATAAAATAACGCATTTTTTTTTATTTATAAAAATATATATACCAGAATACACATCAAAAAATTAAATTTGTATTAAAATAAATATACAAAAAACACATACAATAAGGTAAATTTGTATTGAAATAGATATGCAAAATACATATAAAGCAATGTAAATTTGTTTCAAAATATATATACGAATACACATAAAATAACGTAGATTTCTATAAAAATATATATACAAAATACACATAAAATGAAGCAAATACGTATAAAAAAATGTATACAAAATACACATAAAATAATGTAAATTCGTATCAAAATAAATAAACAAAATACCAATAAAAGAATGTGTATATGTATAATTATAAATATACAAAATACACATAAAATAACGTAAATTTATATAAAACTATATACAAAAATACACAGAAGTAATTAAATTTGTATGAAAATATATACAAAATACACACAAAATAAGCTAAATTTGAATTGAAATATATATACAAAATACATGAAATAAAGTAAATTTGAATCAAAATATTTATACAAATACACATATAATAACGTAAATTTGTATGAAAATATATAAACAAAATACACATTAAATAATGTAAATACGTATAAAAAATATGTACAAAATACACATATAATCATGTAATTCGTATCAAAATAAATAAACAAAATACCAATAAATAATATAAATTTGTATGAGTAAACGTGTATGTTGCATATTTTTTCAATACAAATTTACCTTATTATATACGCATTTTGTATATTAATTTTAATACAAATTTAATAATTCGATGTGTATTTTTGTATCTGTATTTTTATAAACATATGCTTTATTTTTGGGGTATTTTGCATCTTTATTTTCATACAAATTTACATTGTTTAATTGATATTCTGCTCATTCATTTTGATACGAATTGACATTATTCTATGTGTATTTTGTATATATTTTTCATACAAATGTTCGTTATTTTATGGGTATTTGTTTATATATTTTGACACAAATTTACAATATTTTATGGGTATTTTGTATATACATTTCAAAAGAAATTTACCTAGTTGTATGTGTATTTTGTATATCTATTTTCATACAAACTCAAATTATTTCTATGTATTTTTGTATATATTTTAATACAAATTTTTGTTATGTTATGTGTATTTTGTAAATTTATTTTCATTCAAATATATATTATTTTATTGGCGTTTTGTTGATTTATATTGATACGAATTTACATTATTTTATATGTACTTTGTATATATATATTTATACGCTTTTACATTATTTAATATTTATTTTGAATATATATTTTTATACAAATTCATGGTATTCTATGTGTATTTGTATATATATTTTCAAATAAATTTACATTATTTTATGTGTATTTTGTACTTATATTTTATTACAAAGGTACCTTATTTAATGTTTATTTTGTATGTGTATTTTGTATACAAATTTACCTTATTATATACGCATTTTGTATATTAATTTTAATACAAATTTAATTATTCGATGTGTATTTTTGTATCTGTATTTTTATAAACATATGCTTTATTTTTTGGGTATTTTGCATCTTTATTTTCATACAAATCTACATTATTTTATTGATATTCTGCTCATTCATTTTGATACGAATTGACATTATTCGATGTGTATTTTGTATATATTTTTCATACAAATTTACGTTATTTTATGTGTATTTGTTTATATATTTTGACACAAATTTACAATATTTTATGGGTATTTTGTATATACATTTCAAAAGAAATTTACCTAGTTTTATGTGTATTTTGTATATTTATTTTCATACAAACTCAAATTATTTCTATGTATTTTTGTATATATTTTAATACAAATTTTATTTATGTTATGTGTTTTTTGTAAATTTATTTTCATTCAAATATATATTATTTTATTGGTGTTTTGTTGTTTAATATTGATACGAATTTACATTATTTTATATGTATATATATATATATATATATATATATATATATATATATATATATATATATATATATATATATATATATATATATATATATATATAGATCTATATATATATATATATATATATATATATATATATATATATATATATATTTATACGCTTTTACATTATTTAATATTTATTTTGAAAATATATTTTTATACAAATTCATGGTATTTTATGTGTATTTGTATATATATTTTCAAATAAATTTACATTATTTTATGTGTATTTTTTACATATATTTTATTACAAATCTAACTTATTTTATATTTATCTTGAATGTGTATTTTGTGTATTTATTTTTATCCAAATACACATTCTTTTATTGGTATTTTGTTTATTTATTTTAATTCGAGTTTACATTATTTTATGCGTATTTTGTATACATTTTTTTATACGTATTTACTTAATTTTATGTTTATTTTGTATATATATTTTTAGAGAAATCAACTTTTTTTTTATTTGTATTCGTATATATATTTTGAAACAAATTTACATTGTTTTATATGTATTTTTGCATATCTCTTTCAATACAAATTTACCTTATTGTATGTGCATTTTGTATATTTATTTCAATGCAAATTTAAATATTTTATGTGTATTTTGGTATATATATTTTTATAAGAAATGCGCTATTTTATAGGAATTTTGCAACTTTATTTTCATACAAATTTACATTATTTTATTAATATTCGGCGTATTTATTTTCATACGATGTTACATTATTCTATTTGTTTTTTATATATACTTTTTTATACATATTTACATTATTTAATGTGTATCTTGCATATATATTTTATACAAATTTATTATCTATTATCTATTTTCATACAAATACACATTCTTTTCATGATATTTTGTTTATTTATTTTGACACGAATTTACATTATTTGATATGTATTTTGTATATATATTTTTATACGTATTTACATAATTTCATATGAATTTTGTATATATATTTCTATAGAAATCTACTTTATTTTATGTTTATTCGTATATATATTTTGAAACAGATTTACATTGTTTTATATGTATTTTTGAATATCTCTTTCAATACAAATTTACCTTACTGAATATGCATTTTGTATATTTATTTCAATACAAATTTAAATATTTTATGTGTATTTTGGTATATATATTATTAAAAAAATGCGATATTTTGGGGGAATTTTGCATCTTTATTTTCATACAAATTTACATTATTTTATTGATATTCTGTGTATTTATTTTGATACGATTTTACATTATTCTATTTGTTTTTTGTATATATTTTTTTATACACATTTACATTATTTAAAGTGTATCTTGCATATATATTTTATACAAATTTACGTTATTTTAAGTGTATTTGTTTATATATTTTCATTCAAATTTACATTATTTGATGTGTATTTTGTATATGTATTTCAATACAAATTTACCTAATTTTATGTGTATTTTGTATATTTCTTTTCAAACGAATTTAAATTATTTTTGTGTATTTTTGTATATAGTTTTATACAAATTTAGGTTATTTTATGTACGCATTTACATTATTTAGTGTGTGTTTTGTATATATATTTTTATGCAAATTTACTTTATTTTATGTGCATTTTTGTACATATATTTTTATAGAAATTTGCGTTATTTGTATATGTTTTCTCATACAAATTTACATTATTTTATTGCTATTTTGTTTATTTATTTTGATACGAATTACATGATTATATGTGTATTTTGTACATATTTTTTATACGTATTTACATTACTTAATGTGTATTTTGTTTAAATATTTTTAAACAAATCTACGTTATTATATGTATTTGTATAAATATTTTGATACAGATTTCCATTATTTTATGTATTTTGTATGTACATTTCAATTCAAATTTACCTTTTTTTTAGCTGTATTTTGTATATATATTTTCATACAAATTTAAGTACTTCTGTGTATTTTTGTATATAGTTTTATACAAATTTACGATATTTTATGTGTATTTTGTATATTTATATTTTTACAAATACACATTCTTTTACTGGTATTTTGTTGATTTATTTTGATACGATTTTTATGTATTTTTTGTATTCATTTTTTATACGTATTTACTTCATTTTATGTGTATTTTGTATATATTTTTATAGAAATCTACGTTATTTTATGTGTATTCGTAATATATTTTGAAACAAATTTACATTGTTTTATATGTATTTTGCATATCTATTTCAATACAAATTTCCAAATTTACTTTATTTTATGTGCATTTTTGTACATATATTTTTTTTTAAATTTGCGTTATTTTATGTGTATTTGTATATGTTTTCTCATACAAATTTACATTATTTTATTGCCATTTTGTTTATTTATTTTGATACAAATGAAAATAGATATAAATAAACTAAATAAACTAAATTTGTATTGAAATATATATACAAAATACATAAAATAATATAAATTTCTATCAAAACATTTTAACAGATGCGCATAAAATAACGTAAATTTGTTTTAAAATATACAAAATACACATTAAATAATGTAAATATGTATAACAAAATATATACAAAACACAAATAGAATAATGTAAAATCGTATCAAAATAAATGCACAGAATATTAATAAAACAATGTAAATTTGTATGAAAATAAAGATGCAAAATACCCATTAAATAACGCATTTTTATAAAAATATATATACCAAAATACACATGAAAAATTAATTTGTATTAAAATAAATATACAAAATACACATTCAATAAGGTAAATCTGTATTGAAATAGATATGCAAAATACATATAAAACAATGTAAATTTGTTTCAAAATATATATACGAATACATATAAAATAACGTAGATTTGTATAAAAATATATATACAAAATACACATAAAATGAAGTAAATACGTATAAGAAAATGTATACAAAATACACATAAAATAATGTAAATTCGTATCAAAATAAATAAACAAAATACCAATAAAAGAATGTGTATTTGTATAAATATAAATATACAAAATACACATAAATAACGTAAATTTGTATAAAACTATATACAAAAATACACAGAAGTAATTAAATTCGTATGAAAATAGATATACAAAATACAGATAAAATAAGCTAAATTTGAATTGAAATGTATATACAAAATACATAAAATAATGTAGATTTGTATCAAAATATTTATAAAAATACTCATAAAATAACGCATTTTTTTTATTTATAAAAATATATATAGCAAAATACACATCAAAAAATTTAATTTGTATTAAAATAAATATACAAAAAACACATACAATAAGGTAAATTTGTATTGAAATAGATATGCAAAATACATATAAAACAATGTAAATTTGTTTCAAAATATATATACGAATACACATAAAATAACGTAGATTTCTATAAAAATATATAAACAAAATACACATAAAATGAAGTAGATACGTATAAAAAAATGTATACAAAATACACATAAAATAATGTAAATTCGTATCAAAATAAATATACAAAATACCAATAAAAGAATGTGTATATGTATAAATATAAATATACAAAATACACATAAAATAACGTAAATTTATATAAAACTATATACAAAAATACACAGAAGTATTTTAATTTGTATGAAAATAGATATACAAAATAAGGTAAATTCGTTTCAAATTCAATAAACAAAATTCAGATAAAAAAACGTATATTTGTAGAAAAAATAAATATACAAAATACACATTAAATAACGAAAATTTGTATGAAAATATATAAAAAAATAAAAAAAATTATTTCAATTTGTATGAAAATATATATACAAAATACACATGTATTTTGTATATCTATTTTCATACAAATTTAATTACTTTTGTGTATTTTTGCATATAGTTTTATATAAATTTACGTTATTTTATTTGTATTTTGTAAATTTATATATATACAATACACATTCTTTTATTAGTATTTTGTTTATTTATTTTGATACGAGTTTACATTATTTTATGTGTATTTTGTATACCTTTTTTTATACGTATTTACTTCATTTTATGTGTATTTTGTATATTTATTTTCATAGAAATCTACGTAATTTTATGTGTATTCGTATATATATTTTAGAAAAAATTTACATTGTTTTATATGTATTTTGCATATCTATTTCAATACAAATTTTCCTTATTTTAGGTGCATTTTGTATATTTATTTTAATACAAATTCAAATATTTTATGTGTGTCTTGGTATAAATATTTTTATAAAAAATGCGTTATTTTATGGGTATTTTGCATCTTAATTTTCATACAAATTTACATTATTTTATTAATATTCTGTGTATTTATTTTGATACGATTTTATATTATTCTATTTGTGTTTTGTATATATTCTTTTATACATATTTACATTATTTAATGTGTATTTTTTATATATATTTTATACAAATTTACGTTATTTTAAGTGTATTTCTTTATATATTTTCATTCAAATTTACATTATTTTATGTGTATTTTGTAAATGTATTTCAATACAAATTTACCTAATTTTATGTGTATTTTGTATATTTATTTTCATACAAATTAAAATTATTTTTGTGTATTTTTGTATATAGTTTTATACAAATTTAGGTGATTTTATGTGTATATTGTATATCTATTTTCATACAAATACAGATTTTTTTATTGATATTTTGTTTATTTACTTTGACGCGAATTTACATTATTTAATGTGTATTTTATATATATATATATATATATATATATATATATATATATATATATATATATATATATATATATATATATACATATACATTTATATATATATATATATATATATATATATATATATATATATATATATATATATATATATATATATATATATATATATATATATATATATTTTTTTATACGTGTTTACATCATTTGATGTGTATTTTGTATATATATTTCTATAGAAATCTACGTTGATTTATGAGTATTCGTATATAGATTTTGAAATAAATTTACACTGTTTTATGTGTATTTTGCATATTTTTTCAATACAAATTTACCTTATTGTATATGCATTTTGTATATTAATTTTAATACAAATTTAATTATGCTATGTGTATTTTTGTATATGTTTTTTTTAAAAAATATGCTTTATTTTATGGGTATTTTGCTTTTTTTTTCATACAAATTTACATTATTTTATTTATATTCTGTTTTTTTTTTTTTTTTTAATCAATTGTACATTATTCTTTAGTATTATTTTTATAAGAAATGCGCTATTTGATGGGAATTTTGCATCTTTATTTTCATTTAAATTTACATTATTTTATTAATATTCGGTGTATTTGTTTTGATACTTCACATTATTCTATTTGTTTTTTGTATATATATATTTTTATACATATTTACATTATTTAATGTGTATCTTGCATCTTTTATCGTAATTTTGTTTATTTATTTTTATACGAATTTACATTATTTTAGGTGTATTTGATATGTATATTTTTATACTTATTTATATCATTTTATTTGTGTTTTGAATATATATTTTCATAGAAATTTACTCTATTTTATGGGTATTCGTATATATATTTTGATACAAATTTACATTATTTATGTTTATTTTGCATATCTATTTCAATACAAATTAGCCATATCGTATGTATATTTTGAAAATTTATTTTAATACAAACTTAATTATCTTATGTGTAGTTTTGTAAAAATATGCGTTATTATTTGGGTATTTTGCATCTTTATTTTCATACAAATTTACATTATTTTATTGATATTCTGTTTATTTATTTTGATACGATTTTACATTATTCTATGTGTATTTTGTATATATATTTTTATACACATTTACATTATTTAATGTATATTTTGTATATATATTTTATATAAATTTACGCTATTTTATGTGTATTTGTTTATATATTTTCATACAAATTTACAATATTTTATGTGTAATTTGTATATGTATTTCAATACAGATTTGCCTAATTTTATGTGTATTTTGCATATCTATTTTCAAACAAATTTAAATTATTTTTATGTATTTTTTATATATTTTTATACAAATTTTAGTTATTTTATTTGTATTTTGTATTTATATTTTCCTATAAATATACATTCTTTTAGTGGAATTTTGTTCATTTATTTTCATAAGAATTTACATAATTTTATGTGTATTTTGTATATATATTTTTCTACGTATTTACATTATTTTATGTGTATTTTTTATATATATTTTCATAAAAATTTACGTTATTTTATTGTGTGTATTCGTATATGATTTGATACAAATTTACATTATTTTATGTTTATTTTGCATATCTATTTCAATATAGATTTACCTTATTGTATGTGTATTTTGTATATTTATTTTAATACAAATTTAATTATTTTATGTGTACTTTGTATACATTTTCTTATACGTATTTACTTCATTTAATGTGTATTTTGTATATATATTTTTATAGTAATCTACGTTATTTTATGTGTATTGGTATATATATTTTGAAGCAAATTTACATTGTTTTATATGTATTTAGCATATCTATTTCAATATAAATCTACCTTATTGTATGTGCATTTTGTATATTTATTGTAATACAAATTTAAAAATTTTATTATTTTGGTATATATATTTTTATAAAAAGAGTTTTATATAAATTTCAAATATTTTATGTGTATTTTGTATATCTATTTTCATACAAATACACATTTTTTATTGATATTTTGCTTATTTATTTTGACGCGAATTCACATTATTTAATGTATATATATATTTTTATACGTATTTACGTCATTTCATGTGTATTTTGTATATATATTTCTATAGAAATATATGTTATTTTATGTGTATTCGTATATATATTTTGAAACAAATATACAATGTTTTATGTGCATTTTGCATATTTTTTCAATATAAATTTACCTTATTGTACGTGCATTTTGTATATTAATTTTAATACAAATTTAATTATTCTATGTGTATTTTTGTATATGTATTTTCATAAAAAAATGCTTTATTTTATGGGTATTTTGCTTCTTTATTTTCATACAAATTTACATTATTTTATTGATATTCTGTGTATTTATTTTGTTACAATTTTACATTATTCTATGTATATTTTGTATATATATTTCATACAAATGAACGTTATTTTATGTGAATTTGTTTTCATTTCACACAAATTTACATTATTTTATGTGTATTTTGTACATGTATTTAAATACAAATTTAACTAATTATATGTGTATTATGTATATCTATTTTCATACAAATTGAAATTAATTTTGTGTATTTTAGTATATATTTTAATTCAAATTTTCGTAATTTTATGTGAATTTTGTATATTTATTTTCCTACAAATATACGTTCTTTTTTCGGAATTTTGTTTATTTATTTTGATACGAGCTTTCATTATTTTAGGTGTATTTGATATATATATTTTTATACTTATTTACATAATTTTATATGTATTTTGAATATATATTTTCATAGAAATTTACTCTATTTTATGTGTATTCGTATATATATTTTGATACAAATTTACATAATTTATGTGTATTTCGCATATCTATTTCAATACAAATTCTCTTTATTGTATGTGCCTTTTGTATATTTATTTTGATGCAAATTTAATTATTTTATGTGTATTTTTGTATATATATTTTTAAACAAATATGCTTTATTATATGGGTATTTTGCATCTTTATTTTCATACAAATTTACATTATTTTATTGATTGTCTGTTTATTTATTTTGATACGATTTTACGTTATTCTGTGTATTTTGTATATATATTTTTAGACATATTTACATTATTTAATGTATATTTTGTACATATATATTATGGAAATTTACGTTATCTTATCTGTATTTGTTCATATATTTTCATACAAATTTACATTATTTTATATGTATTTTGTATATGTATTTCAATAAAAATTTGCCTAATTTCATTTGTATTTTGCATATCTATTTTCAAACAAATTAAATTATTTTTGTGTATTTTTGTATAATTTCTATATAATTTTTTTTTTATTTGTATTTTGTATATATATTTTCCTACACATATACATTCTTTTAGAGGAAATTTTGTTTATTTATTTTGATACGAATTTACGTTATTTTATGTGTATTTTGTATATATATTTTTCTATATATTTACATTATTTTATGTGTATTTTGTATATATATTTTCATAAAAATTTACGTAATTTTATTGTGTGTATTCGTATATATTTTGATAAAAATTTTCATTATTTTATGTGTTTTTTGCATATCTATTTCAATAAAAATCTACCTTATTGTATAGTATTTTGTATATTTATTTTAATACAAATTTAATTATTTTATGTGTATTTTTGTATATATATTTTTTTTAAATATAAGATATTTTATGGGTATATTGCATCTTTAATTTTATAAATTTTTACATTACGTACATATCTTTAATACGTATTTACATTATTTAATGTGTATTTTGTTTATATATTTTTATACAAATTTACGTTATTATATGTGTATTTGAATATAAATTTTGATACAAATTTACATTATTTTATGTATTTTCTATATTTATTTCAATTCAAATTTAGCTTATTTTATGTGTCTTTTGTATATCTATTTTCATACAAATTTAAATATTTTTGTTTATTTTTGTATATAGTTTTATACAATTTTACGTTATTTTATGTGTATTTTGTATATTTATATTTATACAAGTAAACATTCTTTTATTGGCATTTAGTTTATTTATTTAGATACGAATTTACATTATTTTATGTGTATTTTGTATACATTTTCTTATACGTATTTACTTCATTTTATGTGTATTTTGTATATATATTTTATAGAAATCTACGTTATTTTATGTGTATTCGTATGTATATTTTGAAACAAATTTACATTGTTTTATATGTATTTTGCATATCTATTTCAATACAAATTTACCTTATTGTATGTGCATTTTGTATATTTATTGTAATACAAATTTAAATATTTTATGTGCATTTTGGTATATATATTTTCATAAAAAATGCGTTGTTTTATGGATATTTTGCATCTTTATTTTCATACAAATTTACATTATTTTATTAATATTCTGTGTATTTATTTTGATGCTATTTTACATTATTCTATTTGTGTTTTGTATATATTTTTTTATACATATTTACATTATTTAATGTGTATTTTCTATAAATATTTCATACAAATTTCCGTTTTTTAAGTGTATTTGTTTATATATTTTTATTCAAATTTACATTATTTTATGTGTATTTTGTAAATTTATTTCAATAGAAATTTACCTAATTTCATGTGTATTTTGTATATATATTTTATACAAATATAAATTATTTTTTGTGTATTTTTGTATAGAGTTTTATTCAAATTTACAATATTTTATGTGTATTTTGTATATCTATTTTCATACAAATACACATTCTTTTATTGATATTTTGTTTATTTATTTTGATGCGAATTTACATTATTTAATGTGTATTGTGTATATATATTTTATACGTATTTACGTCATTTCATGTGTATTTTGTATATATATTTCTATAGAAATATACGTTATTTTATGTGTATTCGTATATATATTTTGAAACAAATATACATTGTTTGATGTGCATTTTGCATATTTTTTCAATACAAATTTACCTTATTGTACGTGCATTTTGTATATTAATTTTAATACAAATTTAGCTATTCTATGTGTATTTTTGTATATGTATTTTTAAAAAATATGCTTTATTTTATGGGTATTTTGCATCTTTATTTTCATACAAAATTACATTATTTTATTGATATTCTGTGTATTTATTTTGATACGATGTTACATTATTCTATGTATATTTTGTATATCTATTTTATACCAATGTACGTAGTTTTATGTGAATTGGTTTTCATTTCATACAAATCTACATTATTTTATGTGAATTTTGTACATGTATTTAAATACAAATTTAACTAATTATATGTGTATTTTGTATATCTATTTTCATACAAATTGAAATTTATTTTTTTGTTTTTGTGTATATACTTTTATTCAAATTTTCGTAATTTTATGTGTATTTTGTATATTTATTTTCCTACAAATATACGTTCTTTTATCGGAATTTTGTTTATTTATTTTGATACGAATTTTCATTTTTGTAGGTGTATTTGATATATATATTTTTATACTTATTTACATAATTTTATATGTATTTTGAATATATATTTTCATAGAAATTTACTCTATATGTATATGTATAGAAAATACACATGAAATAATCTAAATTCGTATCGAAATAAATGAACAAAATACCGAAAAAAGAATGTAATTTTGAATGAAAATATATATAGAAAATACACATAAAATAACGTAAATACAAATAAATATATACACATAAAATGATTTGAATTTAAATGAAAAAAGATATAAAAATAAACTTAAAACAAGGCAAATTTATAATGAAATATATATACAAAATACACATAAAATAATGTAGATTTGTTTCAAAATATATATACGAATACACATAAAATAACGTAGATTTCTATAGAAATATATATACAAAATACACATAAAATTAGGTAAATACGTATAAAAATATATATGCAAAATACACATTAAATAATGTAAATTCGTGTCAAAATAAATAATTGAAATATCAATAAAAGAATGTGTATTTGTATGAAAATACATATACAAAATACACATAAGATAACGTAAATTTGTATAAAACTATATATAAAAATACACAAAAATAAGTTAAATTTGTATGAAAATAAATATATAAAATACACATAAAATTAGGTAAATTTGTAAAGAAATACATATACAAAATACACATAAAATAATGTAAATTTGAATGAAAATATATAAACAAATACACTTAAATTAACATAGATTTGTATAAAATATATATAAAAAATACTCATTAAATAATGTAAATATGTATAAAAAATATATGTACAAAACACAAATAGAATAATGTAAAATCGAATTAAAATAAATACACAGAATGTAAATAAAATAATGTAAATTTGTATGAAAATAAAGATGCAAAATACCCATAAAATAACGCATTTTTTTTATAAATATACAAAATACACATGAAAGGATGTAAATACGTATAAAAATATATATACAAAATACACATTAAATAATGTAAATTCGCGTCATAATAAATACACAAAATGTCAATAAAAGAATGTGTATTTGTATGAAAATATATATACAAAATACATATAAGATAACATAAATTTGTATAAAACTATATACAAAAATACACAAAAATAATTTAAATTTGTATGAAAATATATACAAAATACACATAAAATTAGGTAAATTTGTATTGAAATACATATACAAAATACACATAAAATACTGTAAATTTGAATGAAAATACATAAACAAATACACTTAAAAAAACGTAAATTTGTATAAAAAAAAATATATACGAAACACAAATAGAATAATGTAAAATCGTATCAAAATAAATACACAGAATATTAATAAAATAATGTAAATTTGTATGAAAATAAAGAAGCAAAATACCCATAAAATAACGCTTTTTTTTGAAATATATATACAAAAAATACACATAAAAATTTTTATTTGTATTAAAATAAATATACAAAATACACATACAATAAGGTAAATCTGTATTGAAATAGATATGCAAAATACTTTTAAAACAATGTAAATTTGTTTCAAACTATATATACGAATACACATAAAATAACGTAGATTTGTATAAAAATATATATACAAAATACACGTAAAATGAAGTAAATACGTATAAAAAAATGTATACAAAATACACATAAAACAATGTAAACTCGTATCAAAATAAATAAACAAAATACCAATAAAAGAATGTGTATTTGTATAAATATAAATATACAAAATACACATAAAATAACGTAAATTTGTATAAAACTATATACAAAAATACAAAGAAGTAATTAAATTCGTATGAAAATAGATATACAAAATACAGATAAAATAAGCTAAATTTGAATTGAAATGTATATACAAAATACAAAAAATAATGTAAATTTGTATCAAAATATTTATAAAAATACATATAATAACGTAAATTTGTTTAAAAATATATAAACAAAATACACATTAAGTAATGCAAATACGTATAAAAAATATGTACAAAATACACATATAATCATGTAATTCGTATCAAACTAAATAAACAAAATAGCAATAAAATAATGTAAATTTGTATGAGAAAACATATACAAATACAAATAAAATAACGCTAATTTCTATAAAAATATATGTCCAAAAATGAACGTAAAATAAATTAACTTTGGATAAAAATATATATACAAAACACACATTAAATAATGTAAATGCGTACATAAAATAACCTAAATTTGTATAAAACTATATACAAAAATACACAAAAATAATTTAAATTTGTATGAAAAGAAATATACAAAATACACATAAAATTAGGTTAATTTCTATTGAAATATATATACAAATACACATCAAATAATGTATATTTGAAAGAAAATATATAAACAAATACACATATAATAACGTAAATTTGTATGAAATATATATACAAAATACACATTAAATAATGTAAATATGTATAAAAAAATATATACAAAACACAAATAGAATAATGTAAAATCGAATCAAAATATATACACAGAATATTAATAAAATAATGTAAATTTGTATGAAAATTAAGATGCAAAATACCTATCAAATAACGCATTTTTTATGAAATTATTGATACCAAAATACACATAAAATATTTGAATTTGTATCAAAATAAATATACAAAATGCACATACCATACGGTAAATTTGTATTGAAATAGATATGCAAAATACATATAAAATAATGTAAATTTGTTTCAAAATATATATACGAATACACATAAAATAAGTTAGATTTCTATAAAAATACATATACAAAATACACATAAAAATAAGTAAATACGTATAAAAAAATGTATACAAAATACACATAAAATAATGTAAATTCGTATAAATATAAATAAACAATATAGCAATAAAAGAATGTGTATTTGTATAAATATAAATATACAAAATGCACATAAAATAACGTAAATTTATATAAAACTATATACATAAAATAACGCAAATTTCTATAAAATATATGTACAAAATGAACATAAATAAAATTTGAATAAAAATATATATACAAAACACACATTAGATAATGTAAATGAGTATAAAAATATGTATACAAAATACCTATGAAATAATCTTAATTCGTATCGAATTAAATTAAGAAAATACCAATATAATAATGTAATTTTGGATGAAAATATATATACAAAATACATAAAATAACCTAAATACAAATACAAATATACACATAAAATAATTTAAAATTGAATGAAATAAATATACAAAATAAACATAAAATAAGGTAAATTTGTAATGAAATATATGAAAAAATACACATAAAATAACATAAATTTGTATGAAAATATATATACAAATACACATTAAATAACATGAATTTGTATAAAATTTGTATCAAAATATATACGAATACACACAATAAAATAACGTAATTTTTTTATGAAAATGTTTATACAAAATACACATAAAATAATGTAAATTTGTATAAAAATATATAAACAAATACACATAAAATAATGTAAATTTGGATAAAATATATATACAAAATAAACCTTAAATAATGAAAATATGTATAAAAAATATATACAAAATACACATAGAATAATGTTAAATCGTATCAAAAGAAATAGAGAGAATATCAATAAAATAATGTAAATTTGTATGAAAATAAAGCTGCAAAATATCCATATAATAACGCATATTTGCATAAAAATATATATACAAAAATACATATAAAATAATTAAATTTGTATTAAAATATATATACAAAATGCACGTACTATAAAAAAAAATTTGTATTGAAATAGATATGCAAAATACTCATCAATAATGTAAATTTGTATCAAAATATATATACGAATACTCATAAAATAGAGCAAATTTCTATGAAAATATACATACAAAATAGATATACAAAATACACATATAACTAGTTAAATTTGTATTTAAATACATGTACAAAAAACACATAAAATAATGTAGATTTGTATGAAATGAAAACAAATACATTTTATATAAAATATATATACAAAATACACATAGAATAATGTAAAATCATACCAAATAAATACACAGAATATCAATAAAATAATGTAAATTTGTATGAAAATAAAGATGAAAAATACCCATAAAATAAAGCATATTTTTATAAAAATACATACACAAAAATACACATAGATTAATCAAATTTGTATTAAAATTAATATACAAAATGCACATACAATAATGTAAATTTGTATTGAAAAAATATGCAAAATACACATAAAACAATGTAAATTTGTTTCAAAATATATATACGAATACACATAAAATAACGTAGATTTCTATAGAAATATATATACAAAATACACTTGAAATAATTTAAATACGTATAAAAATATATATACAAAATACACATTAAATAATTTAAATTCTCGTCATAATAAATAAACAAAATAACAATAAAAGAATGTGGATTTGTATGAAAATAGATATAAAAAATACTCATAAAATAACCTAAGTTTGTATAAAACTATATACAAAAATACACAAAAATAATTTAAACTTGTATGAAAATAAATATACAAAAAACATAAAATTAGTTAAATTTGTATTGAAAAACATATACAAAATACATATAAAATAATGTAAATTTGAATGAAAATATATAAACATATAGACTTAAAATAACGTAAATTTGTATCAAATATATATACAAAAAACACATTAAATAATGTAAATATGTATAAAAAAATATATACAAAACAGAAATAAAATAATGTAAAATCGTATCAAAATAAATACATAAAATATTATTAAAATAATGTAAATTTGTATGAAAATTAAAATTAATTTTATATGTATTTTGAATATATATTTTCATAGAAATTTACTCTATATGTATATGTATAGAAAATACACATGAAATAATCTAAATTCGTATCGAAATAAATGAACAAAATACCGAAAAAAGAATGTAATTTTGAATGAAAATATATATAGAAAATACACATAAAATAACGTAAATACAAATAAATATATACACATAAAATGATTTGAATTTAAATGAAAAAAGATATAAAAATAAACTTAAAACAAGGCAAATTTATAATGAAATATATATACAAAATACACATAAAATAATGTAGATTTGTTTCAAAATATATATACGAATACACATAAAATAACGTAGATTTCTATAGAAATATATATACAAAATACACATAAAATTAGGTAAATACGTATAAAAATATATATGCAAAATACACATTAAATAATGTAAATTCGTGTCAAAATAAATAATTGAAATATCAATAAAAGAATGTGTATTTGTATGAAAATACATATACAAAATACACATAAGATAACGTAAATTTGTATAAAACTATATATAAAAATACACAAAAATAAGTTAAATTTGTATGAAAATAAATATATAAAATACACATAAAATTAGGTAAATTTGTAAAGAAATACATATACAAAATACACATAAAATAATGTAAATTTGAATGAAAATATATAAACAAATACACTTAAATTAACATAGATTTGTATAAAATATATATAAAAAATACTCATTAAAAAATGTAAATATGTATAAAAAATATATGTACAAAACACAAATAGAATAATGTAAAATCGAATTAAAATAAATACACAGAATGTAAATAAAATAATGTAAATTTGTATGAAAATAAAGATGCAAAATACCCATAAAATAACGCATTTTTTATAAATATACAAAATACACATGAAAGGATGTAAATACGTATAAAAATATATATACAAAATACACATTAAATAATGTAAATTCGCGTCATAATAAATACACAAAATGTCAATAAAAGAATGTGTATTTGTATGAAAATATATATACAAAATACATATAAGATAACATAAATTTGTATAAAACTATATACAAAAATACACAAAAATAATTTAAATTTGTATGAAAATATATATACAAAATACACATAAAATTAGGTAAATTTGTATTGAAATACATATACAAAATACACATAAAATACTGTAAATTTGAATGAAAATACATAAACAAATACACTTAAAAAAACGTAAATTTGTATAAAAAAAAATATATACGAAACACAAATAGAATAATGTAAAATCGTATCAAAATAAATACACAGAATATTAATAAAATAATGTAAATTTGTATGAAAATAAAGAAGCAAAATACCCATAAAATAACGCTTTTTTTTTAAATATATATACAAAAATACACATAAAAATTTTTATTTGTATTAAAATAAATATACAAAATACACATACAATAAGGTAAATCTGTATTGAAATAGATATGCAAAATACTTTTAAAACAATGTAAATTTGTTTCAAACTATATATACGAATACACATAAAATAACGTAGATTTGTATAAAAATATATATACAAAATACACGTAAAATGAAGTAAATACGTATAAAAAAATGTATACAAAATACACATAAAACAATGTAAACTCGTATCAAAATAAATAAACAAAATACCAATAAAAGAATGTGTATTTGTATAAATATAAATATACAAAATACACATAAAATAACGTAAATTTGTATAAAACTATATACAAAAATACAAAGAAGTAATTAAATTCGTATGAAAATAGATATACAAAATACAGATAAAATAAGCTAAATTTGAATTGAAATGTATATACAAAATACAAAAAATAATGTAAATTTGTATCAAAATATTTATAAAAATACATATAATAACGTAAATTTGTTTAAAAATATATAAACAAAATACACATTAAGTAATGCAAATACGTATAAAAAGTATGTACAAAATACACATATAATCATGTAATTCGTATCAAACTAAATAAACAAAATAGCAATAAAATAATGTAAATTTGTATGAGAAAACATATACAAATACAAATAAAATAACGCTAATTTCTATAAAAATATATGTCCAAAAATGAACGTAAAATAAATTAACTTTGGATAAAAATATATATACAAAACACACATTAAATAATGTAAATGCGTACATAAAATAACCTAAATTTGTATAAAACTATATACAAAAATACACAAAAATAATTTAAATTTGTATGAAAAGAAATATACAAAATACACATAAAATTAGGTTAATTTCTATTGAAATACATATACAAATACACATCAAATAATGTATATTTGAAAGAAAATATATAAACAAATACACATATAATTACGTAAATTTGTATGAAATATATATACAAAATACACATTAAATAATGTAAATATGTATAAAAAAATATATACAAAACACAAATAGAATAATGTAAAATCGAATCAAAATATATACACAGAATATTAATAAAATAATGTAAATTTGTATGAAAATTAAGATGCAAAATACCTATAAAATAACGCATTTTTTATGAAATTATTGATACCAAAATACACATAAAATATTTGAATTTGTATCAAAATAAATATACAAAATGCACATACCATACGGTAAATTTGTATTGAAATAGATATGCAAAATACATATAAAATAATGTAAATTTGTTTCAAAATATATATGCGAATACACATAAAATAAGTTAGATTTCTATAAAAATACATATACAAAATACACATAAAAATAAGTAAATACGTATAAAAAAATGTATACAAAATACACATAAAATAATGTAAATTCGTATAAATATAAATAAACAATATAGCAATAAAAGAATGTGTATTTGTATAAATATAAATATACAAAATGCACATAAAATAACGTAAATTTATATAAAACTATATACATAAAATAACGCAAATTTCTATAAAAATATATGTACAAAAATGAACATAAAATAAATTTGCATAAAAATATATATACAAAACACACATTAGATAATGTAAATGAGTATAAAAATATGTATACAAAATACCTATGAAATAATCTTAATTCGTATCGAATTAAATTAAGAAAATACCAATATAATAATGTAATTTTGGATGAAAATATATATACAAAATACACATAAAATAACCTAAATACAAATACAAATATACACATAAAATAATTTAAAATTGAATGAAATAAATATACAAAATAAACATAAAATAAGGTAAATTTGTAATGAAATATATGAAAAAATACACATAAAATAACATAAATTTGTATGAAAATATATATACAAATACACATTAAATAACATGAATTTGTATAAAATTTGTATCAAAATATATACGAATACACACAATAAAATAACGTAATTTTTTTATGAAAATGTTTATACAAAATACACATAAAATAATGTAAATTTGTATAAAAATATATAAACAAATACACATAAAATAATGTTAATTTGGATAAAATATATATACAAAATAAACCTTAAATAATGAAAATATGTATAAAAAATATATACAAAATACACATAGAATAATGTTAAATCGTATCAAAAGAAATAGAGAGAATATCAATAAAATAATGTAAATTTGTATGAAAATAAAGCTGCAAAATATCCATATAATAACGCATATTTGCATAAAAATATATATACAAAAATACATATAAAATAATTAAATTTGTATTAAAATATATATACAAAATGCACGTACTATAAAAAAAATTTGTATTGAAATAGATATGCAAAATACTCATCAATAATGTAAATTTGTATCAAAATATATATACGAATACTCATAAAATAGAGCAAATTTCTATGAAAATATACATACAAAATAGATATACAAAATACACATATAACTAGTTAAATTTGTATTTAAATACATGTACAAAAAACACATAAAATAATGTAGATTTGTATGAAATGAAAACAAATACATTTTATATAAAATATATATACAAAATACACATAGAATAATGTAAAATCATACCAAATAAATACACAGAATATCAATAAAATAATGTAAATTTGTATGAAAATAAAGATGAAAAATACCCAGAAAATACAGCATATTTTTTTAAAATACATACACAAAAATACACATAGATTAATCAAATTTGTATTAAAATTAATATACAAAATGCACATACAATAATGTAAATTTGTATTGAAAAAATATGCAAAATACACATAAAACAATGTAAATTTGTTTCAAAATATATATACGAATACACATAAAATAACGTAGATTTCTATAGAAATATATATACAAAATACACTTGAAATAATTTAAATACGTATAAAAATATATATACAAAATACACATTAAATAATTTAAATTCTCGTCATAATAAATAAACAAAATATCAATAAAAGAATGTGGATTTGTATGAAAATAGATATAAAAAATACTCATAAAATAACCTAAGTTTGTATAAAACTATATACAAAAATACACAAAAATAATTTAAACTTGTATGAAAATAAATATACAAAAAACATAAAATTAGTTAAATTTGTATTGAAAAACATATACAAAATACATATAAAATAATGTAAATTTGAATGAAAATATATAAACATATAGACTTAAAATAACGTAAATTTGTATCAAATATATATACAAAAAACACATTAAATAATGTAAATATGTATAAAAAAATATATACAAAACACAAATAAAATAATGTAAAATCGTATCAAAATAAATACATAAAATATTATTAAAATAATGTAAATTTGTATGAAAATTAAAATTCAAAATACCCATGTCCTGTGTATTCGTATATATATTTTGAAACAAATTTACATTGTTTATATGTATTTTGCATATATTTTTTGTGTATTCTGTATTTATTTTTGTTTTACATAGAATAATGTAAAATCGTATCAAAATAACTACACAGAATATCAATAAAATAATTTAAATTTGTATGAAAACAAAGATGCAAAATACCCATAAGATAAAGCATTTTTTTTTTAAATCCATATACAAAAATACACATAGAATAATTAAATTTGTATTAAAATTAATATACTAAATGCACACATACAATAAGGTAAATTTGAATTGAAAAAAAAAAAACGCAAAATACAAATAAAACATTGTAAATTTGTTTCAAAATATATATACGAATACACATAAAATAACGTAGATTTCTATATAAATATATATACAAAATACACATGAAATTATGTAAATACGTATAAAAATATATATATAAAATACAAATTAAGTAATGTAAATTCGTGTCAAAATAAATAAACAGAATATCATGAAAAGAATGTGTATTTGTATGAAAATAAATAATAGATAATAAATTTGTATGAAATATATATGCAAGATATACATTAAATAATGTAAATATGTATAAAAAAAATATATACAAAAAACAAATAGAATAATGTAAAATCGTACCAAAATAAATACACCGAATATTAATAAAATAATGTAAATTTGTATGAAAATAAAGATGCAAAATTCCCATCAAATAGCGCATTTCTTATAAAAATATATATACCAAAATACACATAAAATATTTAAATTTGTATTGAAATAAATATACAAAATGCACATACAATAAGGTAAACTTCTATTGAAAGAGATATGCAAAAATACATATAAAACAAAGTAAATTTGTTTCAAAATATATATACGAATACACATAAAATAACGTAGATTTCTATAAAAATATATATACAAAATACACATAAAATTAGGTAAATACGTATAAAAAAAATGTAAACAAAATACACATAAAATAATATAAAATCGAAACAAAATAAATAAACAAAATACCAATAAAAGAATGTGTATTTGTATAAATATAAATGTACAAAATACACATACAAAATAAACATAAAATAAGGTAAATTTGTAATGAAATATATGTACAAAATACACATATAATAATGTAAATTTATATGAAAATATATATTCAAATACACATAAAATACCATGAATTTGTATAAAATTATATATTCAAAATAAATATTAAATAATGTAAATGCGTATAAAAATATATATAAAAAGTACATATAAAATAATGTAAATTCGAATCAATATAAATCAACAAAATACCAATAAAATAATATATATTTGTATGAAAATAGATTTACAAAATACACATAACATAACTAAAATTTGTATTGAAATATATCCAAAAATACATAAAAATAGTTTGAGTTTGTATGAAAATAGATATTCAAAATACACATAAAACTAGGTAAATTTCTTTTCAAATATATATACAAAATACCCATAAAATATTGTAAATTTGTGTCAGAATATATAAACAAATACACATAAAATAACGTAAATTTGTTTGAAAAATATATACGAAATACACATAGAATAATGTCAAATCGTATCAAAATGAATGAGCAGAATATCAATAAAATACCGTAAATTTGTATGAAAATAAAGATGCAAAATACCCATAAAATAAAGCATATTTTTTTAAAAATACATATACAAAAATACACATAGAAAATTAAATTTGTATTAAAATTAATATACAAAATGCATATACAATAAGGTAAATTTGTATTGAAAAAATATGCAAAATACACATAAAAGTGTAAATTTGTTTAAAAATCTATATACGAATACACATAATATAACGTAGATTTCTATAGAAAGATATATACAAAATACACATGAAATGATGTAAATACGTATAAAAATATATATACAAAATACATATTAAATAATTTAAATTCTCGTCAAAAGAAATAAACAAAATATCAATAAAAGAATGTGTATTTGTATGAAAATAGATATACAAAATACTCATAAAATAACCTAAGTTTGTATAAAACTATATACAAAAATACACAAAAATAATTTAAATTTGTATGAAAATAAATATACAAAATACACATAAAATTCTTTTGTATATCTATTTTATACATATGTACGTTATTTTATGTGAATTTGTTTTCATTTCATACAAATTTACATTATTTTATGTGTATTTTGTACATGTTTTTAAATACAAATTTAACTAATTACATATTTTTATAAAAATACATATACAAAAATACACATAGATTAATCAAATTTGTATTAAAATTAATATACAAAATGCACATACAATAAGGTAAATTTGTATTGAAAAAATATGCAAAATACACATAAAACAATGTAAATTTGTTTCAAAATATATATTCGAATACACATAAAATAACGCAGATTTCTAAAGAAATATATATACAAAATACACTTGAAATAATGTAAATACGTATAAAAATATATATACAAAATACACATTAAATAATGTTAATTCGTGTCAAAATAAATAAACAAAATATCATGAAAAAATGTGTATTTGTGAAAATAGATATACAAAATACACATAAAATAACCTAAATTTGTATAAAACTATATAAAAAATACACAAAAATAATTTAAACTTGTATGAAAATAAATATACAAAAAACATATAAAAATATGTAAATTTGTATTGAAATACATATACAAAATACACATAAAATAATGTAAATTTGAATGAAAATATATAAACATATAGACTTAAAATAACGTAAATTTGTATCAAATATATATACAAAAAAACATTAAATAATGTAAATATGTATAAAAAAATATATACAAAACACAAATAAAATAATGTAAAATCGTATCAAAATAAATACAGAAAATATTAATAAAATAATGTAAATTTGTATGAAAATTAAGATGCAAAATACTCATAAAATAACGCATTTTATAAAAATATATACGAAAAAACATAAAATATTTGATTTTGTATTAAAATAAATAGATATACAAAATACACATAAAATAAGCTAAATTTGAATTGAAATATGTATACAAAATACATAAAATAATGTAAATTTGTATCAAAATACCTATACGAATACACATATAATAACGTAAATTTGTATAAAAATATATAAACAAAATACACATTAAATAATGTAAATACGTATAAAAAAAATGTAAAAAATACAATAATCATGTAATTCGTATCAAAATAAATGGACAAAATGCCAATAAAATAATGTAAATTTCTATGAGAAAACATATACAAAATACACATATAACGCAAATATCAATAAAAATATATATAATATAACATATTTTTATACATATTTAAAATATTTAATATATATTTTGTATATATATATTTTATCCAAATTTACGTGATTTTATATGTATTTGTTTGTATATTTTCATACAAATTTACATTATTTTATGTGAGTTTTGTATATATATTTCAATACAAATTTGCCTAACTTTATGTGTATTTTGCATATCTATTTTCAAACAAATTTAAATTATTTTTGTGTATTTTTTTATATATTTTTATACAAATTATAGTTATTTTATTTGTTTTTTGTATATATATTTTCCTACAAATATACATTCTTTTATTGGAATTTTATGTATTTAATTTTTTACGAATCTACATTATTTTATGTGTATTTTGTATATATATTTTTCTACGTATTTAAACTATTTTATGTGTATTTTATATATACATTTTCATAAAAATTTATGTTATTTTATTGTGTGTATTCGTATATATTTTGAAACATTTTATACAAATTCATGTTATTTTATGTGTATTTGTATATATATTTTCATACAAATTTATATTATTTTATGTGTATTCTTACATATATTTTATTACAAATTTACCTTATTTTATGTTTATTTTGTATATTTATTTCATTCAATTTTAAATTATTTAATGTGTATATTTGTATTTGTATTTAGGTTATTTTATGTGTGTTTTCTATATATATTTTCATCCAAAATTACATTATTTTATTGTTATTTTCTTAATTTAACTCGATACGAGTTTAGATTGTTTCATAGGTATTTTGTATACATATTTTTATACTCATTTACATTATCTAATGTGTGTTTTGTATATATTTTTTTATGCAAACTAATTTTATGTGCATTTTTGTACATATATTTTTATAGAAACTTAAAACGTTATTTTATGTGTATTTTGTATATATTTTCTCATACAAATTTACATTATTTAATTAGTTTTTTGTTTATTTATTTTGATACGAATGACTTGATTATTGGTGTATTTTGTAAATATTTTTTTATACGTATTTATATTACTTAATGTGTATTTTGTTTATATATATTTTTTTTACAAATTTACGTTATTATATGTGTATTTGTTAAAAAATCTTTTGAAACGAATTTACTTTATTTTATGTATTTTTTATATATATTTTAATTCAAATTTAGCTTATTTTGTGTGTATTTTGTATATCTATTTTCATGCAAATTTAATTACTTCTGTGTATTTTTGTATATGGTTTTATACAAATTTACGTTATTTTATGTGCATTTTGTATATTTATATTTATACAAATACACATTCTCTTATTGGTATTTTGTTTAATTATATTTATACGAATTTACATTTTTTTATGTGTATCTTGTATACATTTTTGATTCGTATTTACTTAATTTTATTTGTATTTTGTATATATATTTATAGAAATCTACGTTATTTTATGTGTATTCGTATATATATTTTGAAACAAATTTACATTGTTTTATATGTTTTTTGCATATATATTTCAATACAAATTTACCTTATAGTAAGTGCATTTTGTATATTTATTTTAATACAAATTCAAATATTTTATGTGTATTTTGGTATATATAATTTTATAAAAAATGCGTTATTTTATAGGTATTTTGCATCTTAGTTTTCATACAAATGTATATTATTTTATTAATTTTCTGTGTATATATTTTGATACGTTTTTATATTATACTATTTGTGTTTTGAATATATTTTTTTATACATATTTTCATTATTTAATGTGTATTTTTTATATATATTTTATACAAATTAACGTCATTTTAAGTGTATTTGTTTATATAATTTCATTCAAATTTACATTATTTTAAGTGTATTTTGTATATGTATTTCAATACAAATTTACCTAATTTTATGTGTATTTTGTATATTTATTTTCATACAAATTTAAATTATTTTTGTGTTTTTTTGTATATACATATAGAGTAAATTTCTATGAAAATATATATTCAAAATACATATAAAATTATGTAAATAAGTATAAAAATATATATATCAAATACACCTAAAAAAATGAAAATTCGTATCAAAATAAATAAACAAAATTCCGATAAAAGAACGTATATTTGTAGGAAAATAAATATACAAAATACACATAAAATTACGAAAATTTGAATAAAAGTATATACAAAAAAAAAAACAAAAAAAAAAAATTTGTATGAAAATAGATATACAAAATACACATATAATTAGTTAAATTTGTATTTAAATACATGTACAAAATACACATAATATAATGTAAATTTGTATGAAATGAAAACAAATTCACATAAAATAACGTACATTTGTATAAAATAGATATACAAAATATACATAGAATAATGTAAAATCTTATCAAAATAAATACACAGAATATAAATAAAATAATGTAATTTTGTATGAAAATAAAGACGCAAAATACCCATAAAATAAAGCATATTTTTTTTAAAAATACATATACACGAATACACATAGAATAATTAAATTTGTATTAAAATTAATATACAAAATGCACGTACAATAAGGGAAATTTGTATTGAAAAAATATACAAAATGCACATAAAACAATGTATATTTGTTTCAAAATATATATACGAATACACATAAAATAACGTATATTTCTATAGAAATATATATAAAAAATACACATGAAATGACGTAAATACGTATAAAAATATATATACACAATACACATTAAATAATGTAAATTCGCATCAAAATAAATAAACAAAATATCAATAAAAGAATGTGTATTTCTATGAAAATAGATATACAAAATACACATAAAATAACCTAAATTTGTATAAAACTCTGTTAAAAAAATACACAAAAATAATTTAAATTTGTATAAAAATATATATACAAAATACACATAAAACTAGCTAAATTTCTATTGAAATACATATACAAAATACACATAAAATAATGTAAATTTGAATAAAAATATATAAACAAATACACTTAAAATAACGTAAATTTGTATGAAATATATATAGAAAATACACATTAAATAATGTAAATATGTATAAAAAAATATATACAAAACACAAATAGAATAATGTAAAATAGTATCAAAATACATACACAGAATATAAATAAAATAATGTAAATTTGTATGATAATAAAGATGCAAAATACCCATAAAACAACGCATTTTTTATGAAAATATATATACCAAAATACACATAAAATACTTAAATTTGTATAACAATAAATATACAAAATGCACATACAATTAGGTAAATTTGTATTGAAATAGATATGCAAAATACACATAAAACAATGTAAATTTGTTTCAAAATATATATACGAATACACATAAAATAACGTATATTTCTATAAAAATATATATACAAAATACACATAAAATGAAGTAAATACATATAAGAAAATGTATACAAAATACACATAAAATAATGTAAACTCTTTTCAAAATAAATAAACTAAATGCCAATAAAATAATGTTTACTTGTATAAATATAAATATACAAAATACACATAAAATAACGTAAAATTGTATAAAACTATATACAAAAATAAACAAAAATTATAAAATTTTTATGAAAATAGATATACAAAAGACACATAAAATAAGCTAAATTTGAATTGAAATAAATATAGAAAATACATAAAATAATGTAAATTTGTATCAAAATATGTATTCAAATACACATATATTAAAATTAATATACAAAATGCGTATATAATAAGGTAAATTTGTATTGAAAAAATATGCAAGATACACTTTTACTCATACAAATTTATATTATTTTATTGGTATTTTGTTTATTTATTTTGATACGAATTACATGATTATATGTGTTTTTTGTACATATTTTTTTATACGTATTTACATTATTTAATGTATATTTTGTTTATATATTTTCATACAAATTTACGTTATTATATGTATATTTGTATAAATATTTTGATACAAATTTACTTTATTTCATGTATTTTGTATATATATTTCAATTCAAATTTAGCTTATTTTGTGTGTATTTTGTATATATTTTCATACAAATTTAATTACTTCTGTGTATTTTTGTATATAGTTTTATATAAATTTACGTTATTTTATGTGTATTTTGTATATTTATATTTATACAAATACACATTCTTTTATTGCTATTTTGTTTATTTATTTTGATACGAATTTACATTATTTGATGTGTATTTTGTATACATTTTTTTATACGTATTTACTTCATTTTATGTGTATTTTGTATATATATTTTTTTTAGAAATCTACGTTATTATATGTGTATTCGTATATATATTTTGAAACAAATTTACATTGTTTTATATGTATTTTGCATATCTATTTCAATACAAATTTACCTTATTGTATGTGTTTTTTGTATATTTATTTTAATACAAATTTTATTTTTTGATGTGTATTTTGGTATATATATTTTTATAAATAAAAAAAAAGCGTTATTTTATGGGTATTTTGCTTCTTTATTTTCATACAAATTTACATTATTTTATTAATGTTCTGTGTATTTATTTTGATACGATTTTACATTATTCTATTTGTGTTTTGTACATATTTTTTCATACAAATTTACGTTATTTTAATGGTATTTGTTTATGTATTTTCATTCAAATTTACATTATTTTATGTGTATTTTGTGTATGTATTTCAATACAAATTTACCTAATTTTAAGTGTATTTTGTATTTTTATTTTCATACAAATTTAAAATATTTGTGTGTATTTTTGTATATAGTTTGATACAAATTTAGGTTATTTTATGTGTATTTTGTATATCTATTTTCATACAAATACACATTCTTTTATTGATATTTTGTTTATTTATTGTGACGCGAATTTACATTATTTAATGTGTATTTTGTATATATATTTTTATACGTATTTACATCATTTCATGTGTATTTTGTATAGTTTTAAACAAATTTATATTATTTAATGTGTATTTTGTATATATATATTTATACAAATACACATACTTTTATTGGTATTTTGTTTATTTATTTTGATACTAATTTACATTATCTTATGAGTATTTTGTATACATTTTTTATACGTATTTACTTAATTTTATGTGTATTTTGTATATATATTTTTATAGAAATCTACCTTATTTCATGTGTATTCGTATATATATTTTGAATCAAATTTACATTGTTTATATGTATTTTGCATATCTATTTTTGTGTATTCTGTATTTATTTTTGTTATACATAGAATAATGTAAAATCGTATCAAAATAAGTACACAGAATATCAATAAAATAATTCAAATTTGTATGAAAATAAAGATGCAAAATACCCATAAGATAAAGCATTTTTTTTTTAAATACATATATAAAAATACACATAGAATAATTAAATTTGTATTAAAATTAATATACAAAATGCACACATACAATAAGGTAAATTTGTATTGAAAAGAAACGCAAAATACAAATAAAACAGTGTAAATTTGTTTCAAAATATATATACGAATACACATAAAATAACGTAGATTTCTATAGAAATATATATACAAAATAGACATGAAATTATGTAAATACGTATAAATATATATATATATATAAAATACATATTAAGTAATGTAAATTCGTGACAAAATAAATAAACAAAATATCAAGAAAAGAATGTGTATTTGTATGAAAATAAATAATAGATAATAAATTTGTATGTAATATATATGCGAGATACATTTAAATAATGTAAATATGTATAAAAAAAAATATATACAAAAAACAAATAGAATAATGTAAAATCGTATCAAAATAAATACACCGAATATTAATAAAATAATGTAAATTTGTATGAAAATAAAGATGCAAAATTCCCATCAAATAGCGCATTTCTTATAAAAATATATATACCAAAATACACATAAAATGTTTAAATTTGTATTGAAATAAATATACAAAATGCACATACAATAAGGTAAACTTCTATTGAAAGAGATATGCAAAAATATATATAAAACAATGTAAATTTGTTTCAAAATATATATACGAATACACATAAAATAACGTAGATTTCTATAAAAACATCCAAAATTACATTATTTTATTGGTATTTTCTTAATTTAATTCGGTACGAATTTAGATTATTTCATAGGTATTTTCTATACATATTTTTATACTCATTTACATTATCTAATGTGTGTTTTGTATATATATTTTTATGCAAACTTATTTTATGTTCATTTTTGTACATATATTTTTATAGAAATTTGCGTTATTTTATGTATATAGTTTTATATAAATTTACGTTATTTTATGTGCATTTTGTATATTTATATTTATACAAATACACATTCTTTTATTGGTATATTGTTTATTTACATTTATACGAATTTACATTATTTTATGTGTATTTTGTATACATTTTTTTATACGTATTTACTTAATTTTATATGTATTTTGTATATGTATTTTTATAGAAATTTACGTTATTTTATGTGTATTCGTATATATATTTTGAAACAAATTTACATTATTTTATATGTATTTTGCATATCTATTTCAATACAAATTTACCTTATTGTATGTGCATTTTGTATATTTTTTTTAATACAAATTGAAATATTTTGTATAAAAAAATATGTACAAAACACAAATAGAATAATGTAAAATCGTATCAAAATAAATACACAGAATATTAATAAAATAATGTAAATTTGTATGAAAATAAAGAAGCAAAATACCCATAAAATAACGCATTTTTTTAATTATAAAAATATATATACCAAAATACACATTAAAAAATTAAATTTGTATTAAAATATATATACAAAAAACACATACAATAAGGTAAATTTGTATTGAAATAGATATGCAAAATACATATAAAACAATGTAAATTTGTTTCAAAATATATATACGAATACACATAAAATAACGTAGATTTCTATAAAAATATATATACAAAATACACATAAAATGAAGTAAATACGTATAAAAAATGTATACAAAATACACATAAAATAATGTAAATTCGTATCAAAATAAATAAACAAAATACCAATAAAAGAATGTGTATCTGTATGAATATAAATATACAAAATACACATAAAATAACGTAAATTTATATAAAACTATAAACAAAAATACACAGAAGTAATTAAGTTTGTATGAAAATATATACAAAATACACACGAAATAAGCTAAATTTGAATTGAAATATATATACAAAATACATGAAATAAAGTAAATTTGTATCAAAATATTTATACAAATACACATATAATAACGTAAATTTGTATGAAAATATATAAACAAAATACACATTAAATAATGTAAATACGTATAAAAAAAAATGTACAAAATACATATATAATCATGAAATTCGTATCAAAATAATTAAACAAAATACCAATAAAATAATATAAATTTGTATGAGTAAACGTGTATGTTGCATATTTTTTCAATACAAATTTACCTTATTATATACGCATTTTGTATATTAATTTTAATACAAATTTAATTATTCGATGTGTATTTTTGTATCTGTATTTTTATAAACATATACTTTATTTTTTGGGTATTTTGCATCTTTATTTTCATACAAATTTACATTATTTTATTGATATTCTGCTCATTCATTTTGATACGAATTGACATTATTCTATGTGTATTTTGTATATATTTTTCATACAAATTTACGTTATTTTATGTTTAAAAATATGTACAAAATACACATATAATCATGTAATTCGTAACAAAATAAATAAACAAAATACCAATAAAATAATATAAATTTGTATGAGTAAACGTGTATGTTGCATATTTTTTCAATACAAATTTACCTTATTATATACGCATTTTGTATATTAATTTTAATACAAATTTAATTATTCGATGTATATTTTTGTATCTGTATTTTTATAAACATATGCTTTATTTTTTGGGTATTTTGCATCTCTATTTTCATACAAATTTACATTATTTTATTGATATTCTCCTCATTCATTTTGATACGAATTGACATTATTCTATGTGTATTTTGTATATATTTTTCATACAAATTTACGTTATTTTATGTGTATTTGTTTATATATTTTGACACAAATTTACAATTTTTTATGGGTATTTTGTATATACATTTCAAAAGAAATTTACCTAGTTTTATGTGTATTTTGTATATCTATTTTCATACAAACTCAAATTATTTTTATGTATTTTTGTATATATTTTAATACAAATTTTAGTTATGATATGTGTATTTTGTAAATTTATTTTCATTCAAATATATATTATTTTATTGGTGTTTTGTTGATTTATATTGATACGAATTTACATTATTTTATATGTACTTTGTATATATATTTTTATACGCTTTTACATTATTTAATATTTATTTTGAATATATATTTTATACAAATTTATGGTATTTTATGTGTATTTGTATATATATTTTATATAAATTTACATCATTTTATGTGTATTTTGTACATATATTATTTTTACAAATCTACCTTATTTTATGTTTATTTTGTATGTGTATTTTGTATATTTATATTTATCCAAATACACATTCTTTTATTGGTATTTTGTTTATTTATTTTAATTCGAATTTACATTATTTTATGTGTATTTTGTATACATTTTTTTATACGTATTTACTTAATTTTATATGTATTTTGTATATATATTTTTATAGAAATCTACGTTTTTTTTATTTGTATTCGTATATATATTTTGAAACAAATTTACATTGTTTTATATGTATTTTTGCATATCTCTTTCAATACAAATTAACCTTATTGTATGTGCATTTTGTATATTTATTTCAATGCAAATTTAAATATTTTATGTGTATTTTGGTATATATATTTTTATAAGATTACGAAAATTTGAATAAAAATATATACAAAAAAACAAAAAAAAATTTCAATTTGTATGAAAATAGATATACAAAATACACATATAATTAGTTAAATTTGTATTTAAATACATGTACAAAATACACATAAAATAATGTAAATTTGTATGAAATGAAAACAAATTCACATAAAATTCGCGTCAAAATAAATAAACAAAATATCAATAAAAGAATGTGTATTTGTATGAAAATAGATATACAAAATACACATAAAATAACCTAAATTTGTATCAAACTATATACAAAAATACACAAAAATAATTTCAATTTGTATGAAAATAAATATACAAAATACACATGTATTGAAATACATACACAAAATACACATAAAATAATGTAAATTTGAATGAAAATACATAAACAAATACCATTAAAATAACGTAAATTTGTATAAAAAATATGTACAAAACACAAATAGAATAATGTAAAATCGTATCAAAATAAATACACAGAATATTAATAAAATAATGTAAATTTGTATGAAAATAAAGAAGCAAAATACCCATAAAATAACGCATTTTTTTTATAAAAATATATATACCAAAATACACATCAAAAAATAAAATTTGTATTAAAATAAATATTCAAAAAACACATACAATAAGGTAAATTTGTATTGAAATAGATATGCAAAATACATATAAATTAATGTAAATTTGTTTCAAAATATATATACGAATACACATATAATAACGTAGATTTCTAAAAAAATATATGTACAAAATACACATAATATGAAGTAAATACGTATAAAAAAATGTATACAAAATACGCATCAAATAATGTAAATTCGTATCAAAATAAATAAACAAAAAAGCAATAAAAGAATGTGTATTTGTATAAATATAAATATACAAAAAACACATAAAATAACGTAAATTTATTAAAAATTATATACAAAAATACACAGAAGTAATTAAATTTGTATGAAAATATATACAAAATACACACAAAATAAGCTAAATTTGAATTGAAATATATATACAAAATACATGAAATAAAGTAAATTTGTATCAAAATATCTATACAAATACACATATAATAACGTAAATTTGTATGAAAATATATAAACAAAATATACATTAAATAATGTAAATACGTATAAAAAAATATGTACAAAATACACATATAATCATGTAATTCGTATCAAAATAAATAAACAAAATACCAATAAAATAATATAAATTTGTATGAGTAAAAGTGTATGTTGCATATTTTTTCAATACAAATAATCCTTATTATATACGCATTTTGTATATTAATTTTAATATATGTGTATTTGAATACATATTTTGATACAAATTTACATTATTTTATGTATTTTCTATATTTATTTCAATTTAAATTTAGCTTATTTTATGTGTCTTTTGTATATCTATTTTCATAAAAATTTAATAATTTTTGTTTATTTTTGTATATTGTTTTATACAATTTTACGTTATTTTATGTGTATTTTGTATATTTATATTTATACAAGTAAACATTCTTTTATTGGCATTTAGTTTATTTATTTTGATAAGAGTTTACATTATTTTATGTGTATTTTGTATACATTTTTTTATACGTATTTACTTCATTTTATGTGTATTTTGTATATATATTTTTATAGAAATCTACGTTATTTTATGTGTATTCGTATATATATTTTGAAACAAATTTACATTGTTTTATGTGTATTTTGCATATCTATTTCAATACAAATTTACCTTATTGTATGTGCATTTTGTATATTTATTGTAATACAAATTTAAGTATTTTATGTGTATTTTGGTATATATATTTTCATAAAAAAATGCGTTGTTTTATGGGTATTTTGCATCTTTATTTTCATACAAATTTACATTATTTTATTAATATTCTGTGTATTTATTTTGATACTATTTTACATTATTCTATTTGTGTTTTGTATATATTTTTTTATACATATTTACATTATTTAATGTGTATTTTCTATATATATTTCATAGAAATTTACGTTATTTTAAGTGTATTTGTTTATATATTTTCATTCAAATTTACATTATTTTATGTGTATTTTGTATATGTATTTCAATAGAAAATTAGCTAGTTTTATGTGTATTTTGTATATATAATTTTATACAAATTTAAATTATTTTTGTGTATTTTTTTAATAGAGTTTAATACAAATTTACAATATTTTATGTGTATTTTGTATATCTATTTTCATACAAATACACATTCTTTTATTGATATTTTGTTTATTTATTTTGATGCGAATTTACATTATTTAATGTGTATTGTGAATATATATTTTTATACGTATTTACGTCATTTCATGTGTATTTTTTATATATATTTCTATAGAAATATACGTTATTTTATGTGTATTCGTATATATATTTTGAAACAAATATACATTGTTTTATGTGCATTTTGTATATTTTTTCAATACAAATTTCCCTTATTGTACGTGCATTTTGTATATTAATTTTAATACAAATTTAATTATTCTATGTGTATTCTTGTATATGTATTTTTAAAAAAATATGCTTTATTTTATGGGTATTTTGCGTCTTTATTTTCATACAAAATTACATTATTTTATTTATATTCTGTGTATTTATTTTGATACGATTTTACATTATTCTATATATATTTTGTATATCTATTTTATACAAATGTACGTTATTTTATGTGAATTTGTTTTCATTTCATACAAATTTACATTATCTTATGTGTATATTGTACATGTATTTAAATACAAATTTAACTAATTATATGTGTATTTTGTATATCTATTTTCATACAAATTGAAATTTATTTTTTTGTTTTTTTGTATATACTTTTATTCAAATTTTCGTAATTTTATGTGTATTTTGTATATTTATTTTCCTACAAATATACGTTCTTTTATCGGAATTTTGTTTATTTATTTTGATACGAATTTTCATTTTTATAGGTGTATTTGATATATATATTTTTATACTTATTTACATAATTTTAAATGTATTTTCAATATATATTTTCATAGAAATATACTCTATATGTATATACAAAAAAACACAAAAATAATTAAAATTTGTATGAAAATAAATATACAAAATACACATAAAATTAGGTAAATTTGTATTGAAATACATATACAAAATGCACTTAAAATAATGTAAATTTGAATGAAATTATATAAACAAATACACTTAAAATGACGTTAATTTGTATAAAATAAATATAAAAAATACACATTAAATAATGAAAATATGTATAAAAAAATATATACAAAACACAAATAGTATAATATAAAATCGTATCAAAATATATACACAGAATATTAATAAAATAATGTACATTTGTATGAAAACTAAGATGCAAAATACCTATAAAATAACGCATTTTTTTTTAAATTATATATTCCAAAATACACATAAAATATTTGAATTTGTATTAAAATAAATATACAAAATGCACATACAATAAGGTAAATTTGTATTGAAATAGATATGCAAAAAACATATAAAACAATGTAAATTTGTTTCAAAATATATATACGAATACACATAAAATAACGTAGATTTCTATAAATATATATATATACAAAATACAAATAAAATTAAGTCAATACGAATCAAAAATGTATACAAGATACACATAAAATAATGTAAATTCGTATAAATATAAATAAACAAAATACCAATAAGAGAATGTGTATTTGTATAAATATAAATATACAAAATGCACATAAAATAACGTAAATTTGTATAAAACTATATACAAAAATACACAGAAGTAATTAAATTTGCATGAAAATAGATATACAAAATACACACAAAATAAGCTAAATTTGAATTGAAATATATATACAAAATACATAAAATAAAGTAAATTCGTTTCAAAAGATTTTTAACAAATACACATATAATAACGTAAATTTGTAAAAAAAAATATATAAACAAAATACACATTAAGTAATGTAAATACGTATAAAAAAATTTACAAAATACACCAATAATCAAGTCATTCGTATCAAAATAAATAAACAAAAAACTAATTAAATAATGTAAATTTATGAGAAAACATATACAAAATACACATAAAATAACGTTTTAAGTTTCTATAAAAATATATGTACAAAAATGCACATAAAATTAGTTTGCATAAAAAAATATATACAAAACACACATTAGATAATGTAAATGAGTATAAAAATATGTATACAAAATACCTATGAAATAATCTAAACTCGTATCGAGTTAAATTAAGAAAATAACAATAAAATAATGTAATTTTGGATGAAAATATATAGAAAACACACATAAAATAACCTAAATACAAATACAAATATACACATTAAATAATTTAAAATTGAATGAAATAAATATACAAAATAAACATAAAATAAGGTAAATTTGTAATAAAATATATGTAAGAATACACATAAAATAATATAAATTTGTATGAAAATATATATACAAATACACATAAAATAACATGAATTTGTATAAAATGTTTCAAAATATATACGAATACACACAATAAAATAACATAAATTTTTATGAAAATGTATATATAAAATACACATAAAATAGTTTAAATACGTAGAAAAATATATATACAAAATACACATAAAATAATGTAGATTCGTAAAATTAAATACATAAAATTCCAATAAAAGAATGTATATTTTTTGTAAAATATATATACAAAAAACAAATAAAATAACTATAATTTGTATAAAAATATATACAAAAATACACAAAAATAATTTAAATTTGTTTGAAAATAGGTATGCAAAATACACATAAAGTTAGGCAAATTTGTATTGAAATACATATACAAAACTCACATAAAATAATGTAAATTTGTGTGAAAATATACAAACAAATACATATAAAATCACGTAAATTTGCATAAAATATATATACAAAATATACATTCAATATTTTAAATATGTATAAAAATATATTATATTATATATATTTTTATTAATATTTGCGTTATATGTGTATTTTGTACATGTTTTCTCATAGAAATTTACATTATTTTATTGGTATTTTGTCTATTTATTTTGATACGAATTACATGATTATTTATGTATTTTTTACATTTTTTTTATACGTATTTACATTATTTAATGTGTATTTTCTTTATATATTTTTATACAAATTTACGTTATTATATGTGTATTCGTATAGGTATTTTGATACAAATTTACATTATTTTATATATTTTGTATATATATTTCAATTCAAATTTAGCTTATTTTATGTGTATTTTGTATATCTATTTATTTTAATACAAAATCAAATATTTTATGTTTTTACGTATATATATTTTTATAAAGAATGCGTTATTTTATGGGTATTTTGCATCTTAATTTTCATACAAATTTACATTATTTTATTAATATTTTCTGTATTTATTTTGATACGATTTTACATTATTTTATTTGTGTTTTGTATATATTTTTTTATACATATTTACATTATTTAATGGTTTTTTTGTATATATATTTGATACAAATTTACGTTATTTTAAGTCTATATGTTTATATATTTTCATTCAAATTTACATTATTTTATGTGTATTTTGTATATGTATTTCAATACAAATTTACATATTTTTATATGTTTTTTGTATATTTATTTTCATACAAGTTTAAATTATTTTTGTGTATTTTTGTATATAGTTTTATACATATTTAGGTTATTTTATGTGTATTTTGTATATCTATTTTCATACAAATACACATTCTTTTCATGATATTTTGTTTATTTATTTTGACACGAATTAACATTATTTAAAGTGTATTTTGTATATATATTTTTATACGTATTTACATTATTTAAAGTGTATTTTGTATATATATTTCTTTAGAAATCTGCGTTATTTTATGTGTTTTCGAATATATATTTTGAAACAAATTTACATTGTTTTATGTGTATTTTGCATATTTTTTCAATACAAATTCACCTTATTGTATGTGTATTTTGTATATTAATTTTAATACAAATTTTATTAATCTATGTATTTTTATAAAAATATGTAATTAGTTAAATTTGTATTTAAAAACATGTACAAAATACACATAAAATAATGTAAATTTGTATGAAATGAAAACAAATTCACATAAAATAACGTACATTTGTATAAAATAGATATACAAAATAATTTTATGTGTATTTTGTATATTTATTTTCATACAAATTTAAATTATTTTTGTGTATTTTTGTATATAGTTTTATACAAACTTATGTTATTTTATGAGTTATTTTATGAGTATTTTGTATATATATTTTCATACAAATACACATTCTTTTATTGATATTTTGTTTATTTCTTTTGACGAGAATTTAAATTATTTAATGTGTATTTTGTATATATATTTTTATACGTATTTACATCATTTCATGTGTATTTTGTATATATATTTCTATAGAAATCTACGTTATATTATGTGTATTCGTATATAGATTTTTAAACAAATTTACACTTTTATGTGTATTTTGCATATTTTTTCAATACAAATTTACCTTATTGTATATGCATTTTGTATATTAATTTTAATACAAATTTAATTATTCTATGTGTATTTTTGTATATGTATTTTTATAAAAATATGCTTTATTTTATGGGTATTTTGCATCTTTATTTTCATACAAATTTACGTTATTTTATTGATATTCTGCTCATTCATTTCGATACGATTTGACATTATTCTATGTGTATTTTGTATATATTTTTCAAACAAATTTACGTTATTTTATGTGTATTTGTTTATATATTCTGACACAAATTTACAATATTTTATGGGTATTTTGTATATATATTACAAAAGAAATTTACCTTGTTTTATGTGTATTTTGAATATCTATTTTCATACAAACTCAAACTATTTTTATGTATTTTTGTATATATTTCAATACAAATTTTAGTTATGTTATGTGTATTTTGTAAATCTATTTTCATTCAAATATATATTATTTTATTGGTATTTTGTTGATTTATATTGATTCGAATTTACATTATTTTATATGTACTTTTTATATATATTTTTATACGCATTTACATTATTTAATATTTATTTTGAATATATAATTTTATACAAATTCATGGTATTTTATGTGTATTTGTATATATATTTTCATATAAATTTACATTATTTTATGTGTATTTTGTACATATACTTCATTACAAATTTACCTTATTTTATGTTTATTTTGTATGTGTATTTTGTACATTTATATTTATTCAAATACACATTCTTTTATTGGTATTTTGTTTATTTATTTTATTTCGATTTTATATTATTTTATGTGTATTTTGTTTACATTTTTTTTAAACGTATTTACCTAATTTAAATGTATTTTGTATATATATTTTTATAGAAATCTACGTTATTTTATGTGTATTCGTATATATATTTTGAAACAAATTTACTTTGTTTTATATGTATTTTTGCATATCTCTTTCAATAGAAGTTTACCTTATTGTATGTGCATTTTGTATATTTATTTCAATACAAATTTAAATATTTTATGTGTATTTTGGTATATATATTTTTATATAAGAAATGCGCTTTTTTATGGGAATTTTGCATCTTTATTTTCATACAAATTTACATTATTTTATTAATATTCGGTGTATTTATTTTGATACGATCTTACATTATTCTATTTGTTTTTTGTATATATTTTTTTTATACATATTTACATTATTTAATGCATATCATGCATATATATTTCATACAAATTTATTATCTATTATTTATTTTCATACAAATACACATTCTTTTCATGATATTCTGTTTATTTATTTTGACACGAATTTACATTACTTAATTTGTATTTTATATTTATATTTTTATACGTATTTACATAATTTCATGTGTATTTTGTATATATATTTCTATAGAAATCTACGTTATTTTATGTGTATTCGTATATATATTTTGAAACAAATTTACAATGTTTTATTTGTATTTTGCGTTTTTTTTTTTTCAATACAAATTTACCTTATTGTATGTGTGCATTTAGTATATTAATTTTAATACAAATTTAATTATTCTATGTGTATTTTTGTATATGTATTTAAAAAAAAAAAGCTTTATCATATGGGTATTTTGCATCTTTGTTTTCATACAAATTTAAATTATTTTATTGATACAGAATACACAAAAATAGATATGCAAAATACATATAAACAATGTAAATTTGTTTCAAAATATATATACGAATACACAGGACATGGGTATTTTGAATCTTAATTTTCATGCAAATTTACATTATTTTATTAATATTTTCTGTATTTATTTTGATACGATTTTACATTATTTTATTTGTGTTTTGTATATATATTTTTTATACATATTTACATTATTTAATGTGTTTTTTGTATATATATTTGATACAAATATACGTTATTTTAAGTCTGTATGTTTATATATTTTCATTCAAATTTACATTATTTTATGTGTATTTTGTATTTGTATTTCAATACAAATTTACCTAATTTTATGTTTTTTGTATATTTATTTTCATACAAGTTTAAATTATTTTTTGTTTATTTTTGTATATAGTTTTATACAAATTTAGGTTATTTTATGTGTATTTTGTATATCTATTTTCATACAAATACACATTCTTTTCATGATATTTTTTTTATTTATTTTGACGAGAATTTAAATCATTTAATGTGTTTTTTGTATATATATTTTTATACGTATTTACATAATTTCATGTGTATTTTGTATATATATTTCTATAGAAATCAACGTTATTTTATGTGTATTCGTATATATATTTTGAAACAAATTTACAATGTTTTATTTGTATTTTGCGTTTTTTTTTTTCAATACAAATTTACCTTATTGTATGTGTGCATTTTGTATATTAGTTTTAATACAAATTTAATTATTCTATGTGTATTTTTGTATATGTATTTAAAAAAAAAATATGCTTTATCTTATGGGTATTTTGCATCTTTGTTTTCATACAAATTTAAATTATTTTATTGATATTCTGTGTAGTTTTTTGATACGATTTTACATTATTCTATGTATAACAAAAATAAATACAGAATACACAAAAATAGATATGCAAAATACATATAAACAATGTAAATTTGTTTCAAAATATATATACGAATACACAGGACCTGGGTATTTTGAATTTTAATTTTCATACAAATTTACATTATTTTATTAATATTTTCTGTATTTATTTTGATACGATTTTACATTATTTTATTTGTGTTTTGTATATATTTTTTTATACATATTTACATTATTTAATGTGTTTTTTGTATATATATTTGATACAAATTTACGTTATTTTAAGTCTATATGTTTATATATTTTCATTCAAATTTACATTATTTTATATGTATTTTGTATATGTATTTCAATACAAATTTACCTAATTTTATGTCTTTGTATATTTATTTTCATACAAGTTTAAATTATTTTTGTGTATTTTTGTATATAGTTTTATACAAATTTAGGTTATTTTATGAGTATTTTGTATATCTATTTTCATACAAATACACATTCTTTTCATGATATTTTGTTTATTTATTTTGACACGAATTAACATTATTTAATGTGTATTTTGTATATATATATTTATACGTATTTACATTATTTCAAGTGTATTTTGTATATATATTTGTATAGAAATCTACGTTATTTTATGTGAATTCGTATATATATTTTGAAACAAATTTACATTGTTTTATGTGTATTTTGCATATTTTTTCAATACAAATTTACATTATTGTATGTGCATTTTGTATATTAATTTTAATACAAATTTGATTTATCTATGTGTATTTTTGTGTATGTATTTTTATAAAAATATGCTTTATTTTATGGGTATTTTGCATCTTTATTTTCATACAAATTTACATTATTTTATTGATATTCTGCGTATTTATTTGGTATGATTTTACATTATTCTATGTGTATTTTGTATATATATTTTATATAAAATGTATTTGTTTTCATTTCATACAAATCTACATTATTTTATGTGTTTTTTGTACATGTATTTAAATACAAATTTAACTAGTTATATGTGTATTTTGTATATCTGTTTTGTATGTATATTTTCATAGAAATTTACTCTATTTTATGAGTATTCGTATATATATTTTGATACAAATTTACATTATTGATATGTATTTTACATATCTATTTCAATAGAAATTTTCTTTATTGTACGTGCATTTTGTATATTTATTTTAATACAAATTTAATTATTTTATATGTATTTTTGTATATATATTTTTATGCAAATATGCGTTATTATATGGATATTTGCAGCTTAATTTTCATACAAATTTACATTATTTTATTGATATTCTCTTTATTTATTTTGATACGATTTAACATTATTCTATGTGTATTTTGTATATATTTTTTATACATATTTACATTATTTAAGGTTTATTTTGTATATATATTTTATCCAAATCTACATTATTTTATGTGTATTTGTTTATATATTTTGATACAAATTTACATTATTTTATGTGTATTTTGTATATACATTTTCATAAAAAAATTACGTTATTTTATTGTGTGTATTCGTATATATTTTGATACAAATTTTATACAAAGTCATGTTATTTAATGGGTATTTGTATATATATTTTCATACAAATTTATATTATTTTATGTGTATTTTTTCATATATTTCATTACAAATTTACCTTATTTTATGTTTATTTTGTATATTTATTTCATTCAATTTTAAATTATTTTATGTGTATATTTGTATTTGTATTTAGGTTATTTTATGTGTTTTTTGTATATATATTTTCATCCAAAATTACATTATTATATTGGTTTTTTTCTTAATTTAATTCGATACGAATTTAGATTATTTCATAGGTATTTTGTATACATATTTTTATACTCATTTACATTATCTAATGTGTGTTTTGTATATATATTTTTATGCAAATTTATTTTATGTTCATTTTTGTACATATATTTTTATAGAAATTTGCGTTATTTTATGTATATAGTTTTATATAAATTTACGTTATTTTATGTGCATTTTGTATATTTATATTTATACAAATGCACATTCTTTTATTGCTATATTGTTTATTTATATTTATTCGAATTTACATTATTTTATGTGTATTTTGTATACATTTTTTTTATACGTATTTACTTAATTTTATGTGTATTTTGTATATGTATTTTTATAGGTATCTACGTTATTTTATGTGTATTCGCATATATATTTTGAAACAAATTTACATTATTTTATATGTATTTTGCATATCTATTTCAATACAAACTTACCTTATTGTATGTGCATTTTGTATATTTATTTTGATACAAATTCAAATATTTTATGTGTATTTTGGTATCAATAATTTTATAAAAAATGCGGTATTTTATAGATATTTTGCATCTTAATTTTCATACAAATTTACATTATTTTATTAATATTCTGTGTTTATGTTTTGATACGATTTTACATTATTCTATTTGTGTTTTGTATATATTTTTTTATACATATTTACATTATTTAATGTGTATTTTTTATATATATTTCATACAAATTTACGTTATTATATGTGTATTTGTTTATATATTTTCTTTCAAATTTACATTATTTTATATGTATTTTGTATATGTATTTCAATAGAAATTAACCTAATTTTATGTGTATTTTGTATATTTCTTTTCATACAAATTTAAATTATTTTTGTGTATTTTTGTATATAGTTTTATACAAATTTAGGTTATTTTATGTACGCATTTACATTATTTAATGTGTGTTTTGTATATATATTTTTATCCAAAGTTAATTTATTTTACGTTCATTTTTGGACATATATTTTTATAGAAATTAGCGTTATTTTATATGTATTTGTATATGTTTTCTCATACAAATTTACATTATTTTATTGCTATTTTGTTTATTTAGTTTGATACGAATTACATGATTATATGTGTATTTTGCACATATTTTTCATACGTATTTACATTACTTAATGTGTATTTTGTTTATATATTTTTAAACAAATTTACGTTATTATATGTATTTTTATAAATATTTTGATACAAATTTACACTATTTTATGTATTTTGTATATACATTTCAATTCAAATTTAGCTTATTTTATTTGTATTTTGTATATCTATTTTCATACGAATTTAATTACTTCTTTGTATTTTTGTATATAGTTTTATACAAATTTACGTTATTTTATGTGTATTTTGTATATTTATATTTATACAAATACACATTCTTTTATTGGTATTTTGTTTATTTATTTTGATACGAGTTTACATTATTTTATGTGTATTTTGTATACATTCTTTTATACGTATTTACTTCATTTTACGTGTATTTTGTATATATATTTTTATACAAATCTACGTTATTTTATGTGTATTCGTATATATATTTTGAAACAAATTTACATTGTTTTATATATATTTTGCATATCTATTTCAATACAGATTTACCTTATTGTATGTGTATTTTGTATATTTATTTTAATACAAATAAATTTTTTTATGTGTATTTTTGTATATATATTTAAAAAAAATGCGTTATTCTATGGGTATTTTGCTTCTTTATTTTCATACAAATTTACATTATTTTATTAATATTCTGTGTATTTATTTTGATACGATTTTACATTATTCTATTTGTGTTTTGTATATATTTTTTATACAAATTTACGTTATTTTAAGTGTATTTGTTTATGTATTTTCATTCAAATTTACAGTATTTTATGTGTATTTTGTATATGTATTTCAATACAAATTTACCTAATTTTATGTGTATTTTGTATATTTATTTTCATACAAATTTAAATTATTTTTGTGTATTTTTGTATATAGTTTTATACAAATTTATGTTATCTTATGTGTATTTTGTATATTTATTTTCATATAAATACACATTCTTTTATTGACATTTTGTTTATTTATTTTGACGCGAATTTACATTTTTTAATGTGTATTTTGTATATATACTTTTATACGTATTTACATCCTTTCATGTGTATTTTGTAAATTTATAAAAAATGCGTTATTTTATGGGTATTTTGCATCTTTTTTTTCATACAAATTTACATTATTTTATTTACATTCTGTGTATTTATTTTAATACGATTTTACATTATTCTATTTGTGTTTTGAATATATATTTTTTATACATATTTACATTATTTAATGAGTATTTTTTATATATAATTTATACAAATTTATGTTAATTTAAGTGTATTTGTTTATATATTTTCATTCAAATTTACTTTATTTTATGTGTGTTTTGTATATGTATTTCTTTACAAATTTACCTAATTTTATGCGTATTTTGTATATTTATTTTCATACAAATTTAACTTATTTTTGTGTATTTTTATATATAGTTTTATACAAATTTACGTTATTTTATGTGTATTTTGTATATGTCTTTTTATACAAATACACATTCTTTTATTGATATTTTAATTATTTATTTTGACACGAATTTACATTATTTAATGTGTATTTTGTATATATTTTTATACGTAATTACAACATTTCATGTGTATTTTGTATATATATTTCTATAGAAATCTACCTTATTTTATTTTGAAACAAATCTACATTATTTTATGTGTATTTTGTATATATATTTCATTATAAATTTGCCTTATTTTAAGTTTATTTTTATATCTATTTTCATTCAAATTCAAATCATTTTATGTGTATATATATATTTGTATTTACGTTATTTTATGTGTATTTTCTATATATATTTTCATTCAAAATTACATTATTTTATCGGTATTTTGTTCATTTATTTCGATACGAATTTAGATTATTTCATGTGTATTTTCTATACATATACATATAGAGTAAATTTCTATGAAAATATATATTCAAAATACATATAAAATTATGTAAATAAGTATAAAAATATATATATAAAATACACCTAAAAAAAATGAAAATTCGTATCAAAATAAATAAATAAAATTCCGATAAAAGAACGTATATTTGTAGGAAAATAAATATACAAAATACACATAAAATTACGAAAATTTGAATAAAAATATACAAAAATACACAAAACTAGTTTCAATTTGTATGAAAATAGATATACAAAATACACATATAATTAGTTAAATTTGTATTTAAATACATGTACAAAATTCACATAAAATAATGTAAATTTGTATGAAATGAAAACAAATTCACATAAAATAACGTACATTGGTATAAAATAGATATACAAAATATACATAGAATAATGTAACATCGTATCAAAATAAATACACAGAATATCAATAAAATAATGTAATTTTGTATGAAAATAAAGATGCAAAATACCCATAAAATAAAGCATATTTTATAAAAATACATATACAAAATACACATAGAATAGCTAAATTTGTATTAAAATTAATATACAAAATGCACGTACAATAAGGTAAATTTGTATTGAAAAATATGCAAAATGCACATAAAACAATGTATATTTGTTTCAAAATATATACGAATACACATAAAATAACGTATATTTATATAGAAATATATACAAAATACACATGAAATGACGTAAATACGTATAAAAATATATATACACAACACTCATTAAATAATGTAAATTCGCATCAAAATAAATAAACAAAATATCAATAAAAGAATGTGTATTTGTATGAAAATAGATATACAAAATACACATAAAATATTTTAAATTTGAATAAAACCCTAAACAAAATACACAAAAATAATTTAAATTTGTATAAAATATATATACAAAATACACATGAAATTAGGTAAATTTTTATTGAAATACATATACAAAATACACATAAAATAATGTAAATTTGAATAAAGATATATAAACAAATACACTTAAAAGAACGAAAATTTGTATGAAATATATATAGAAAATACACATTAAATAATGTAAATATGTATAAAAAAATATACAAAACACAAATAGAATAATGTAAAATAGTATCAAAATAAATACACAGAATATTAATAAAATAATGTAAATTTGTATGAAAATAAAGATGCAAAATACCCATAAAACAACGCATTTTTATGAAATATATATACCAAAATGCACATAAAATATTTAAATTTGTATTACAAAAAATATACAAAATGCACATACAATAAGGTAAATTTGTATTGAAATAGATATGCAAAATACATATAAAACAATGTAAATTTGTTTCAAAATATACATACGAATACACATAAAATAACGTAGATTTCTATAAAATATATATACAAAATACACATAAAATGAAGTAAATACGTATAAGAAAATGTATACAAAATACACATAAAATAATGTAAATTCGTATCAAAATAAATAAACTAAATGCCAATAAAAGAATGTTTACTTGTATAAATATAAATATACAAAATACACATAAAATAACGTAAAATTGTATAAAACTATATACAAAAATAAACAAAAACAATTAAATTCATATGAAAATAGATATACAAAAGACACATAAAATAAGCTAAATTTGAATTGAAATAAATATAGAAAATACATAAAATAATGTAAATTTGTATCAAAATATATATTCAAATACACATATAATAACGTAAATTTGAATAAAAAATATATAAACAAAATACACATTAAATAATGTAAATACGTATAAAAGATATGTACGTAATGTAAAAATTTATAAAATTAAAGATGCAAAATACCCATAAAATATCTCATATTTAAAAAAATATATATACAAAAATACACATAAAATAATTAAATTTGTATTAAAATAAATATACAAAATACACATACAATAATGTAGATTTTTATTGAAATAGATATGCAAAAAACACATAAAATAGTGAAAATGTTTATCAAAATATATACGAATACACACAATAAAATTACGTAAATTCTTATGAAAATATATATACAAAATACACATAAAATAATGTAAATACATAGAAAAACATATAAACAAAATACACATAAAATAATGTAAACTCGTATCAAAATAAATAAACAAAATTTCCTCTAAGAGAATGTATGTGTAGGAAAATATATATACAAAATACAAATAAAATATAAAAAATTTGTATAAAAATAATACAAAAATACACATAAATAATTTAAATTAGTTTGGAAATAGATATGCAAAATACAAATGAAATTCGGCAAATTTTTATTGAAATACATATACAAAATACACAAAATAATGTAAATTTGTATGAAAATATATAAACAAATACACATAAGATAACGTAAATTTCCATAAAATATATGAACAAAATATACATTAAATAATGTAAATATGTCTAAAAATATATATACAAAATACACAAAATAACGTAAAATCGTATCAAAATAAATAAACAGACAATCAATAAAATAATGTAAATTTGTATGAAAATAAAGATGCAAAATACCCATATAGTAACGCATATTTGTTTAAAAATATATATACAAAAATACACATAAAATAATTAAATTTGCAACAAAATAAATATACAAAAGGCACATACAATAAAGAAAATTTGTATTGAAATAGATATGCGAAATACACATAAATAATTTAAATTTGTATCAAAATATATATACGAATACACATAAAATAGAGTAAGTTTCTATGAAAATATATATTCAAAATACATATAAAATTATGTAAATAAGTATAAATATATATATATCAAATACACCTAAAATAATGAAAACTCGTATCAAAATAAATAAACAAAATTCCGATAAAAGAACGTATATTTGTAGGAAAATAAATATACAAAATTCACATAAAATTACGAAAATTTGAATAAAAATATATACTAAAATACGCAAAATTAATTTCAATTTGTATGAAAATAGATATACATAATACACATATAATTAGTTAAATTTGTATTTAAATACATGTACAAAATACACATAAAATAATGTAAATTTGTATGAAATGAAAACAAATTCACATAATATAACGTTCATTTGTATGAAATATATATACAAAATATACATAGAATAATGTAAAATCGTATCAAAATAAATACACAGAATATCAATAAAATAATGTAAATTTGTATGAAAATAAAGATGCAAAATACCCATAAAATAAAGCTTTTTTTTTATGAAAATACATATACAAAAATACACATAGAATAATTAAATTTGTATTAAAATTAATATACAAAATGCACGTACAATAAGGTAAATTTATATTGAAAAAATATGCAAAATGCACATAAAACAATGTATATTTGTTTCAAAATATATATACGAATACACATAAAATAACATATATTTCTATAGAAATATATATACAAAATACACATGAAATGACGTAAATACGTATAAAAATATATATATACACAATACACATTAAATAATGTGAATTCGCGTCAAAATAAATAAGCAAAATATCAATAAAAATGTGTATTTGTATGAAAATAGATATACAAAATACACATAAAATATTTTAAATTTATATAAAACTTTTTATAAAAATATATATACCAAAATAATAAAATTATAAAATTTGTATTACAATAAATATCCAAAATGCACATAAAATAAGGTAGATTTATATTGAAATAGATATGCTAAATACATATAAAACAATGTAAATTTGCTTCAAAATATATATACCAATACACATAAAATAACGTAGATTACTATAAAAATATATACAAAATACACATTAAATGAAGTAAATACGTATAAGAAAATGTATACAAAGTACACATAAAATAATTAAATTTGTATTAAAATAAATATACAAAATACACATACAATAAGGTAAATCTATATTGAAATAGATATGCAAAATAAACATAAAATAATGTAAATTTGTATCAAATCATATACGAATACACATAATAAAATAACGTAAATTTTTATGAAAATATATATAAATAATACACATAAAATAATGTAAATACGTAGAAAAATATATATACAAAATACACATAAAATTATGTAAATTCTTATGAAAATAAATGAACAAAACTCCACTAAAAGAATGTATATTTATAGGAAAATATATATACAAAATACAAATAAAATAACTAAAATTTGTATAAAAATATATAAAAAATACATAAAAATAATTTAAATTTGTTTGAAAATAGATATGCAAAATACACATAAAATTAGGCAAATCTGTATTGAAATACATATACAAATTACACATAAAATATTGTAAATTTGTATGAAAATATATAAACAAATACACATAAAATAGCGTAAATTTATATAAAATACATATACAAAATATACATTAAATAATGTAAATGTCTATAAAAATATATATACAAAATACACATAGAATAAAGTAAAATCGTATCAAAATAAATAAACAGAATATCAATAAAATAATGTAAATTTGTATGAAAATAAATATGCAAAATACCCAGATAATTACGAATATTTTTACAAAAATACACATAAGATAATTAAATTTGTATTAAAATAAATATACAAAATACACATACAATATGGTAAATTTGTATTGAAATAGATATGCAAAATAAACATAAATAATGTAAATTTGTATCAAAATATATATACGAATACCCATAAAATAGAGTAAATTTCTATGAAAATATATATTCAAAACACAAATAAATTTATATAAATAAGTATAAAAATATACATATCAAATACACCTAAAATAATGTAAATTCGTATAAAAATAAATAAACAAAATTACGATAAAAGATGCAAGATACACATTAAATAATGTAAATATGTATAAAAAAAATATATACAAAAAACAAATAGAATAATGTAACATCGTATCAAAATAAATACACCGAATATTAATAAAATAATGTAAATTTGTATGAAAATAAAGATGCAAAATTCCCATAAAATAGCGCATTTCTTATAAAAATATATATACCAAAATACACATAAAATATTTAAATTTGCATTGAAATAAATATACAAAATGCTCATGCAATAAGGTAAATTTGTATTGAAAGAGATATGCAAAAATACATATAAAACAATGTAAATTTGTTTCAAAATATATATACGAATACAAATAAAAAAAACGTAGATTTCTAAAAAAATATATATACAAAATACACATAAAATTAAGTAAATACGTATAAAAAAATGTATACAAAATACACATAAAATAATGTAGTTTCGAATTAAAATAAATGTAAATTTGAATGAAAATATAAAAACATATACACTTAAAATAACGTAAATTTGTATAAAATATATATGCAAGATACACATTAAATAATGTAAATGTGTATAAAAAAATATATACAAAAAACAAATAGAATAATGTAAAATCGTATCAAAATAAATACACAGAATATCAATAAAATAATGTAAATTTGTATGAAAATAAAGATGCAAAATTCCCAAAAATCATCGCATTTTTAAAAAAAATATATATACCAAAATACACATAAAATATTTAAATTTGTATTGAAATAAATATACAAAATGCATATACAGTAAGGTAAATTTGTATTAAAAGAGATATTCAAAAATACATTTAAAACAATGTAAATTTGTTTCAAAATATATATACGAATACACATAAAATAAAGTAGATTTCTATAGAAATATATATACAAAATACATATGAAATTATGTAAATACGTATAAAAATATATATACAAAATGCATATCAAATAATGTAAATTCGTGTCAAAATAAATAAACAAAATATCATGAAAAGAATGTGTATTTGTATAAAAATAGATGATAGATAATAAATTTGTATAAAATATATATGCAAGATACTCATTAAATAATGTAAATATGTATAAAAAAGTATATACAAAAAACAAATAGAATAATGTAAATTCGTATCAAAATAAATACACCGAATATTAATAAAATAATGTAAATTTGTATGAAAATAAAGATGCAAAATTCCCATAAAATAGCGCATTTCTTATAAAAATATATATACCAAAATACACATAAAATATTTAAATTTGTATTGAAATAAATATACAAAATGCACATACAATAAGGTAAATTTGTATTGAAAGAGATATGCAAAAATACATATAAAACAATGTAAATTTGTTTCATAATATATATACGAATACAAATAAAAAAACGTAGATTTCTATAAAAATATATATACAAAATACACATAAAATTAAGTAAATACGTATAAAAAAATGTATACAAAATACACATAAAATAATGTAAATTCGATTTAATTTAAATAAACAAAATACCAATAAAAGAATGTGTATTTGGATAAATATAAATATACAAAATACATATACAAAATAAACATAAAATAAGGTAGATTTATAATAAAATATATATACAAAATACACATAAAATAATGTAAATTTATATGAAAATATATATACAAATACTCATAAAATACCATGAGTTTCAATAAAAAAATATATTCAAAATAAATATTAAATAATGTACAAGCGTATAAAAATATATATACAAAGTACATATAAAATAATGTAAATTCGTATCAATATAAATCAACAAAACACAAATAAAATATTATATATTTGAATGAAAATAAATTTACAAAATACACATAACATAACTAAAATTTGTATTAAAATATATACAAAAATACATAGAAATAATTTGAGTTTGTATGAAAATAGATATACAAAATCTGATAATCTGATTTTATATTATTTTTATAAAATCTGAATTTTGTTTATTGAATTTGAAACGAATTTACCTTATTTTGTATATCTATTTTCATACAAATTAAAATACTTTTGTGTATTTTTGTATATAGTTTTATATAAATTTACGTTATTTTATGTGTATTTTGTATATTCATATTTATACAAATACACATTCTTTTATTGGTATTTTGTATATATATTTTGATGCGAATTTACATTATTTTATATGTATTTTGTAAACATTTTTTATACGTATTTACTTCATTTTATGTGTATTTTGTATATATATTTTTATAGAAATCTACGTTATTTTATGTGTATTCATATATATATTTTGAAACAAATTTACATTGTTTTATATGTATTTTGCATATCTATTTCAATACAAATTTACCTTATTGTATGTGTTTTTTAAATATTTATTTTAATACAAATTTAGTTTTTTTATGTGTATTTTGGTATATATGGAGAGGTAAATTTGTATTGAAAGAGATATTCAAAAATACATATAAAACAATGTAAATTTGTTTCAAAATATATATACGAATACACATAAAATAACGTAGATTTCTATAAAAATATATACAAAATACACATAAAATGAAGTAAATACGTATAAAAAAATGAATACAAAATACACATAAAAATCGTATCAAAATAAATAAACAAAATACCAGTAAAAGAATGTGTATTTGTATAAATATAAATATACAAAATACAAAATAAATATCGTAAATTTGTATAAAACTATATATATATATATATATATATATATATATATATATATATATATATATATATATATATATATATATATATATATATATATATATATATATATATATATATATATATATATATATATATATATATATATATATATATATATATATATATATATATATATATATATATATATTTTTTTTTTCTACGTCGTTGCCTGTTGCGCCGTTAGGCATCTTCCTGGTGGGGCCTGATGGTCGGCCCAAGGCTTCTTCCAGGTGGGGCCTGATGGTCGGCCCAGCCCGTTTTGGCGCAGGCGAGTGTTTATAGTGGCGCCATCTTGCATTGGCTCATGCTGAAACCCCGGAACTCGTTCTTGATTCGCTTGGAAGGCTTCCTCTAGAGTCCGGGTTGATGGGTGGTCTTCAGGACAGCATGTGGGTAGTTTTAAGCCACTCGGCGGTGACTGAAAAGTCCGAGTGGTAGCGTGGGGATTCGAACCCGCGTCGTCCATCACGCGGTGAATATGGGTCCAGTACGCTACCAGTTCGGCCACCGCCTACCCAAAAATACACAGAAGTAATTAAATTTGTATGAAAATATATATACAAAATACAGCTAAAATAAGCTAAATTTGAATTGAAATGTACATACAAAATACATAAAATTATGTAAATCTGTATCAAAATATTTATACAAATACATATAATAACGTAGATTTATTTAAAAATATATAAACAAAATACACATTAAGTAATGTAAATATGTATAAAAAATATGTACAAAATACACATATAATCATGTAACTCGTATCAAAATAAATAAACAAAATAGCAATAAAATAATGTAAATTTGTATGAGAAAACATATACAAATAACGCAAATTTCTATAAAATTATATGTACATATGGCACATAAAATAAAGTAAATTTGCATAAAAATATATATACAAAACACACACTAAATAATGTAAATGCGTACATACAATAACCTAAATTTGTATAAAACTATATACAAAAATACACAAAAATAATTTAAATTCGTTTGAAAAGAAATATAAAAAATACACATAAAATTAGGTAAATTTGTATTGAAATACATATACAAAATACATATCAAATAATGTAAATTTGAATGAAAATATATAAACAAATACACTTAAAATAACGTAAATTTGTATAAAATATATATGCAAGATACACATTAAATAATGTAAATGTGTATAAAAAAAATATATACAAAAAACAAATAGAATAATGTAAAATCGTATCAAAATAAATACACAGAATATCAATAAAATAATGTAAATTTGTATGAAAGTAAAGATGCAAAATTCCCAAAAATTATCGCATTTTTTATAAAAATATATTTACCAAAATACACATAAAATATTTAAATTTGTATTGAAATAAATATACAAAATGCATATACAGTAAGGTAAATTTGTATTGAAAGAGATATTAAAAAATACATATAAAACAATGTAAATCTGTTTCAAAATATATATACGAATAAACATAAAATAAAGTAGATTTCTATAGAATTATATATACAAAATACATATGAAATTATGTAAATACGTATAAAAATATATATACAAAATACATATCAAATAATGTAAATTCGTGTCAAAATAAATAAACAAAATATCATGAAAAGAATGTGTATTTGTATGAAAATAGATAATAGATAATAAATTTGTATAAAATATATATGCAAGATACACATTAAATAATGTAAATATGTATAAAAAAGTATATACAAAAAACAAATAGAATAAAGTAACATCGTATCAAAATAAATACACCGAATATTAATAAAATAATGTAAATTTGTATGAAAATAAAGATGCAAAATTCCCATCAAATAGCGCATTTCTTATAAAAATATATATACCAAAATACACATAAAATATTTAAATTTGCATTGAAATAAATATACAAAATGCACATACAATAAGGTAAATTTGTATTGAAAGAGATATGCAAAATACATATAAAACAATGTAAATTTGTTTCAAAATATATATACGAATACAAATAAAAAACGTTGATTTCTATAAAATATATATACAAGATACATAAAATTAAGTAAATACGTATAAAATAGATATACAAAATACACATAGAATAATGTAAAATTGTTTCAAAAAAAAAGAATATAAATAAAATAATGTAAATTTGAATGAAAATAAAATGCAAAATACCCATAAAATAAAGCATATTTTATAAAATACATGTACAAAACTACACATAGCATAATTAAATTTGTATTAAAATTAATATACAAAATGAATATACAATAAGGTAAATTTGTATTGATAAAATATGCAAAATACACATAAAACAGTGTAAATTTATTTCAAAATCTATATACGAATACTCATAAATCAACGTAGATTTCTATAGAAATATATTTAAAATACACATCAAATGATGTAATCACGTATAAAAAATATATATATATATATATATATATATATATATATATATATATATATATATATATATATATATATATATATATATATATATATATATATATATATATATATATATATATATATATATATATATATATATATATATATATATATATATATATATATATATATATATATATATATATATATATATATATATATATATATATATATATATATATATATAAATACTATATACACAAAAATATACAAAATAATTTTAATTTGTATGAAAATAAATATACAAAATACACATAAAATTAGGTAAATTTGTATTGAAATACATTTACAAAATACACATAAAATAATGTAAATTTGAATGAAAATATATAAACAAATACACTTAAAATAACGTAAATTTGTATGAAATATATATAAAAAATACACATTAAATAATGTAAATATGTATAAAAGAATATATACAAAACACAAATAGAATAATATAAAATCGTTTCAAAATAAATACACAGAATATTAATAAAATAATGTAAATTTGTATGAAAATTAAGATGCAAAATACCCATAAAATAACGCATTTTTTATAAAAATATTTATACCAAGACACGCATAAAATATTTGAATTTGTATTAAAATAAATATACAAAATGCACATACAATAAGGTAAAATTGTATTGAAATAGATATGCAAAATACATATAAAACCATGTAAATTTTTTTCAATACACATAAAATAACGTAGATTTCTATGAAAATAAATATGTATACATAAATGAAATACGCATAAAAAAAGGTATACAAAATACACATAAAATAATGTAAACTCGTATCAAAATAAATAAACAAAATACTAATAAAAGAATGTGTATATGTGTATACGAATACACATAAAATAACGTAGATTTCTATGAAAATAAATATGCAAAATACACATAAAATTAAGTAAATACGCATAAAAAAAGGTATACAAAATACACATAAAATAATGTAAACTCGTATCAAAATAAATAAACAAAATACTGCTAAAAGAATGTGTATTGTATATATATAAATATACAAAATACAAATAAAATAACGTAAATTTATATAAAACTATATGCAAAAATACACAAAAGTAATTAAATTTGTGTGAAAATAGATATACAAAATACATGTGTATTTTGTATATTTATTTTCATACAAATTGAAATTATTTTTGTTTATTTTTTTATATATTTTCATACAAATTTTCGTTATTTAATGTGTATTTTGTATATTTATTTTTTCTACAAATATACGTTCTTTTATCTGAATTTTGTTTATTGAATTTGAAACGAATTTACCTTATTTTGTATATCTATTTTCATACAAATTAAAATACTTCTGTGTATTTTTGTATATAGTTTTATATAAATTTACGTTATTTTATGTGTATTTTGTATATTTATATTTATACAAATACACATTCTTTTATTGGTATTTTGTATATTTATTTTGATACGAGTTTACATTATTTTATGTGTATTTTGTATACATTTTTTTATACGTATTTACTTCATTTTATGTGTATTTTGTATATATATTTTTTATGAAAATCTACGTTATTTTATGTGTATTCGTATATATATTTTTAAACAAATTTACATTGTTTTATATGTATTTTGCATATCTATTTCAATACAAATTTACCTTATTGTATGTGTTTTTTGTATATTTATTTTAATACAAATTTAATTTTTTGATGTTTATTTTGGTATATATATTTTTATAAATAAAAAAAAGCGTTATTTTATGGGTATTTTAATAAATATTTTGATACAAATCTAAATTATTTTATGTATTTTATATATACATTTCAATTCAAATTTAGCTTATTTTATCTGCATTTTGTATATCTATTTTCATACGAATTTAATTACTTCTGTGTATTTTTGTATATAGTTTTATACAAATTTACATTATTTTATGTGTATTTTGTATATTTATACAAATACACATTCTTTTATTGGTATTTTGTTTATTTATTTTGATCCGAATTTACATTATTTTATGTGTATTTTGTGTATATTTTATTATACGTATTTACTTCATTTTATGTGTATTTTGTATATATATTTTTATACAAATCTACGTTATTTTATGTGTATTCGTATATATATTTTGAAACAAATTTACATTGTTTTAAATGTATTTTGAATATCTATTTCAATACAGATTTACCTTATTGTATGTGTATTTTGTATATTTATTTTAATACGAATTAATTTTTTCATGTGTATTTTCGTATATATATTTTTATGAAAATGCGTTATTTAATGGATATTTTGCATCTTTATTTTCATACAAATTTACATTGTTTTATTAATATTCTGTGTATTTATTTTGATACAATTTTACATTATTCAATTTGTGTTTTGTATATATTTTTTTATACATATTTACATTATTTAATGTGTATTTTGTATATTTTAAAACAAATTTACGTTATTTTATGAGCATCTGTTAAAATATTTTGATACAAATTTACATTATTTTATGTATTTTGTATATATATTTCAATACAAATTTAGTTTATTTTATGTATATTTTGTATATCTATTTTCATTTGTATCCAATTAAATAAATAAAATAGCAATAAAATAATGTAAATTTGTATGAGAAAACATATACAAATACACATAAAATAACGCAAATTTCAAAAAAAATATATGTACAAAAATGCACATAAAATAAAGTAAATTTGCAAATTTATATTGAAATAGATATGCAAAATACATATAAAACAATGTAAATTTGTTTCAAAATATATATACGAATACACATGAAATAACGAAGATTTCTATAAAAATATATACAAAATACACATAAAATGAAGTAAATACGTATAAAAAAAATGAATACAAAAAATACATAAAAATCGTATCAAAATAAATAAACAAAATACCAGTAAAAGAATGTGTATTTGTAAAAATATATATATACAAAATACAAATAAAATATCGTAAATTTGTATAAAACTATATACAAAAATACACAGAAGTAATTAAATTTGTATGAAAACATATATACAAAATACAGCTAAAATAAGCTAAATTTGAATTGAAATGTACATACAAAATACATAAAATAATGTAAATCTGTATCAAAATATTTATACAAATACATATAATAACATAGATTTGTTTAAAAATATATAAACAAAATACACATTAAGTAATGTAAATACGTATAAAAAATATGTACAAAATACACATATAATCATGTAATTCGTATCAAAATAAATAAACAAAATAGCAATAAAATAATGTAAATTTGTATGAGAAAACATATACAAATAACACAAATTTCTAAAAAATGTATGTAGAAAAGTGCACATTTGCAAAAAATATATATATACAAAACACACACTAAATAATGTAAATGCGTACATAAAATAACCTAAATTTGTATAAAACTATATACAAAAATACACAAAAATAATTTAAATTTGTTTGAAAAGAAATATACAAAATACACATAAAATTAGGTAAATTTGTATTGAAATACATATACAAAATTCACATCAAATAATGTAAATTTGAATGAAAATATATAAACAAATACACTTAAAATAACGTAAATTTGTATAAAATATATATGCAAGATACACATTAAATAATGTAAATATGTATAAAAAATATATATACAAAAAACAAATAGAATAATGTAAAATCGTATCAAAGTAAATACACATAATATCAATAAAATAATGTAAATTTGTATGAAAATATAGATTTTTTTTTAAAAATATATTTACCAAAATACACATAAAATATTTAAATTTGTATTGAAATAAATATACAAAATGCATATACAGTAAGGTAAATTTGTATTGAAAGAGATATTCAAAAATACATATAAAACAATGAAAATTAGTTTCAAAATATATATACGAATACACATAAAATAAAGTAGATTTCTATAGAAATATATAAACAAAATACATATGAAATTATGTAAATACGTATAAAAATATATATACAAAATACATATCAAATAATGTAAATTCGTGTCAAAATAAATCAACAAAATATCATGAAAAGAATGTGTATTTGTATGAAAATAGATAATAGATAATAAATTTGTATAAAATATATATGCAAGATACACATTAAATAATGTAAATATGTATAAAAAAGTATATACAAAAAACAAATAGAATAATGTAACATCGTATCAAAATAAATACACCGAATATTAATAAAATAATGTAAATTTGTATGAAAATAAAGATGCAAAATTCCCATAAAATAGCGCATTTCTTATAAAAATATATACACCAAAATACACATAAAATATTTAAATTTGCATTGAAATAAATATACAAAATGCACATACAATAAGGTAAATTTGTATTGAAAGAGATATGAAAAAATACATATAAAACAATGTAAATTTGTTTCAAAACATATATACGAATACAATTAAAAAAAACGTAGATTTCTATAAAAACATATATACAAAATACACATAAAATTAAGTAAATACGTATAAAAAAATGTATACAAAATACACATAAAATAATGTAATTTCGAACTATAATAAATGTAAATTTGAATGAAAATATAAAAACAAATACACTTAAAATAACGTAAATTTGTATAAAATATATATGCAAGATACACATTAAATAATGTAAATGTGTATAAAAGAATATAGACAAAAAACAAATAGAATAATGTAAAATCGTATCAAAATAAATACACAGAATATGAATAAAATAATGTAAATTTGTATGAAAATAAAGATGCAAAATTCCCAAAAATTATCGCATTTTTTATAAAAATATATATTCCAAAATACACATAAAATATTTAAATTTGTATTGAAATAAATATACAAAATGCATATACAGTAAGGTAAATTTGTATTAAAAGAGATATTTAAAAATACATATAAAACAATGTAAATTTGTTTCAAAATATATATACGAATACACATAAAATAAAGTAGATTTCTATAGAAATATATATACAAAATACATATGAAATTATGTAAATACGTATAAAAATATATATACAAAATACATATCAAATAATGTAAATTCGTGTCAAAATAAATAAACAAAATATCATGAAAAGAAGGTGTATTTGTATAAAAATAGATAATAGATAATAAATTTGTATAAAATATATATGCAAGATACTCATTAAATAATGTAAATATGAATAAAAAAGTGTATACAAAAAACAAATAGAATAATGTAAATTCGTATCAAAATAAATACACCGAATATTAATAAAATAATGTAAATTTGTATGAAAATAAAGATGCAAAATTCCCATAAAATAGCGTATTTCTTATAAAAATATATATACCAAAATACACATAAAATATTTAAATTTTTATTGAAATAAATATACAAAAAGCACATACAATAAGGTAAATTTGTATTGAAAGAGATATGCAAAAATACATATAAAACAATGTAAATTTGTTTCAAAATATATATACGAATACAAATAAAAAAACGTAGATTTCTATAAAAATATATATACAAAATACACATAAAATTAAGTAAATACGTATAAAAAAATGTGTATTTGTAAAAATATATATATACAAAATACACATAAAATATCGTAAATTTGTATAAACTATATAAAAAAATACACAGAAGTAATTAAATTTGTATGAAAATATATATACAAAATACAGCTAAGATAAGCTAAATTTGAATTGAAATGTACATACAAAATACATAAAATAATGTAAATCTGTATCAAAATATTTATACAAATACATATAATAACGTAGATTTGTTTAAAAATATATAAAAACAAAATACACATTAAGTAATGTAAATACGTATAAAAAATATGTACAAAATACACATATAATCATGTAGTTCGTATCAAAATAAATCAACAAAATAGCAATAAAATAATGTAAATTTGTATGAGAAAACACATACAAATAACGCTAATTTCTATAAAAATATATGTACAAAAATGCACATAAAATAAAGTAAATTTCCAAAAAAATATATGTATAAAACACACACTAAATAATGTAAATGCGTACATAAAATAACCTAAATTTGTATAAAACTATAAACAAAAATACACAAAAATAATTTAAATTTGTTTGAAAAGAAATATACAAAATACACAAAATTAGGTAAATTTGTATTGAAATACATATACAAAATACACATCAAATAATGTAAATTTGAATGAAAATATATAAACAAATACACTTAAAATAACGTAAATATGTATAAAATATATATGCAAGATACACATTAATTAATGTAAATGTGTATAAAAAATATATATACAAAAAACAAATAGAATAATGTAAAATCGTATCAAAATAAATACACAGAATATCAATAAAATAATGTAAATTTGTATGAAAATAAAGATACAAAATTCCCAAAAATTATCGCATTTTTTATAAAAATATATTTACGAAAATACACATAAAATATTTAAATTTGTATTGAAATAAATATACAAAATGCATATACAGTAAGGTAAATTTGTATTGAAAGAGATATTCAAAAATACACATAAAACAATGTAAATTTGTTTCAAAATATATATACGAATACACATAAAATAAAGTAGATTTCAATAGAAATATATATACAAAATACATATGAAATTATGTAAATAAGTATAAAAATATATATACAAAATACATATCAAATAATGTAAATTCGTGTCAAAATAAATAAACAAAATATCATGAAAAGAATGTGTATTTGTATGAAAATAGATAATAGATAATAAATTTGTATAATATATATATGCAAGATACACATTAAATAATGTAAATATGTATAAAAAAGTATATACAAAAAACAAATAGAATAATGTAACATCGTATCAAAATAAATACACCGAATATTAATAAAATAATGTAAATTTGTATGAAAATAAAGATGCAAAATTCCCATAAAATAGCGTATTTCTTATAAAAATATATAAACCAAAATACACATAAAATATTTAAATTTGCATTGAAATAAATATACAAAATGCACATACAATAAGGTAAATTTGTATTGAAAGAGATATGCAAAAATACAAATAAAACAATGTAAATTTGTTTCAAAATATATATACGAATACAAATAAAAAATGTAGATTTTTATAAAAATATATATACAAAATACACATAAAATTAAGTAAATACGTATAAAAAAATGTATACAAAATACACATAAAATAATGTAGTTTCGAATTAAAATAAATGTAAATTTGAATGAAAATATAAAAACAAACACACTTAAAATAACGTAAATTTGTATAAAATATATATGCAGGATACACATTAAATAATGTAAATGTGTATAAAAAAATATATACAAAAAACAAATAGAATAATGTAAAATCGTATCAAAATAAATACACAGAATATCAATAAAATAATGTAAATTTGTATGAAAATAAAGATGCAAAATTCCCAAAAATTATCGCATTTTTTATAAAAATATATATACCAAAATACACATAAAATATTTAAATTTGTATTGAAATAAATATACAAAATGCATATACAGTAAGGTAAATTTGTATAAAAAGAGATATTCAAAAATACATATAAAACAATGTAAATTTGTTTCAAAATATATATACGAATACACATAAAATAAAGTAGATTTCTATTGAAATATATATACAAAATACATATGAAATTATGTAAATACGTATAAAAATATATATACAAAATACATATCAAATAATGTAAATTTTTGTATATGTATTTTTATAAAAAATATGCTTTATTTTATGGGTATTTTGCATCTTTATTTTCATACAAATTTACGTTATTTTATTGATATTCTGCTCATTCATTTTGATACTATTTGACATTATTCTATGTGCATTTTGTATATATTTTTCATACAAATTTACGTTATTTTATGTGTATTTGTTTATATATTTTGACACAAATTTACAATATTTTATGGGTATTTTGTATATATATTTCAAAAGAAATTTACCTAGTTTTATGTGTATTTTGAATATCTATTTTTATACAAACTCAAATTATTTATATGTATTTTTGTATATATTTCAATACAAATTTTAGTTATGTTACGTGTATTTTGTAAATCTATTTTCTTTCAAATATATAATATTTTATTGGTATTTTGTTGATTTATATTGATACGAATCTATTTTATTTTATATGTACTTTTTATATATATTTTTATACGCATTTACATTATTTAATATTTATTTTGAGTGTATAATTTTATACAAATTCATGGTATTTTATGTGTATTTGTATATATATTTTCATATAAATTTACATTATTTTATGTGTATTTTGTACATATATTTCATTACAAATTTACCTTATTTTATGTTTATTTTGTATGTGTATTTTGTACATTTATATTTATACACGTTTACTCATTCAAATTTATATTATTTTATTGGTATTTTGTTTATTTATTTTGATACGAATTACATGATTATATATGTATTTTGTACACATTTTTTTATACGTATTTACATTATTTAATGTGTATTTTGTTTATATATTTTCATACAAATTTGCGTTATTATATGTGTATTTGTATAAATATTTTGATACAAATTTACTTTATTTCATGTATTTTGTATATATATTTCAATTCAAATTTAGCTTATTTTGTGTGTATTTTGTATATATTTTCATACAAATTTAATTACTTCTGTGTATTTTTGTATATAGTTTTATATAAATTTACGTTATTTTGTGTATTTTGTATATTTATATTTATACAAATACACATTCTTTTATTTGTATTTTGTTTATTTATTTTGATACGAATTTACATTATTCTATGTGTATTTTGCATACATTTTTTTTATACGTATTTACTTCATTTTAGGTGTATTTTGTATATATATTTTTTATAGAAATCTACGTTATTTTATGTGTATTGATATACATATTTTGAAACAAATTTACATTGCTTTATATGTATTTTGCATATCTATTTCAAAACAAATTTACCTTATTGTACATATAAAAAACAATGTAAATTTGTTTCAAAATATATGTACGAATACAAATCAAATAACGTACATTTCTATAAAAATATATATACAAAATACACATAAAATTAATTAAATACGTATAAAAAAATGTAAACAAAATACACATAAAATAATGTAAATTCGAAACAAAATAAATAAACAAAATACCAATAAAAAAATGTGTATTTGTATAAATATAAATGTACAAAATACACATACAAAATAAACAAAAAATAAGGTAAATTTGTAATGAAATATATGAACAAAATTCACATAAAATAATGTAAATTTATATGAAAATATATATACAAATACACATAAAATACCATGAATTTGTATAAAATTATATATTCAAAATAAATATTAAATAACGTAAATGCGTATAAAAATATATATACAAAGTACATATAAAATAATGTAAATTCGTATCAATATAAATGAACAAAATACCAATAAAATAATATATATATGAATGAAAATAGATTTACAAAATACACATAACCTAAATAAAATTTGTATTGAAATATATACAAAAATACATAAAAATAATTTGAGTTTGTATGAAAATAGATATTCAAAATACACATAAAACTAGGTAAATTTCTTTTGAAATATATATACAAAATACTCATAAAATTTTGTAAATTTGTATCAAAATATATAAACAAATACACATAAAATAACGTAAATTTGTATTAAAAATATATACAAAATACACATAGAATAATGTCAAATCGTATCAAAATGAATGAGCAGAATATCAATAAAATAACGTAAATTTGTATGAAAATAAAGATGCAAAATACCCATAAAATAAAGCATATTTTTATAAAAATACATATAGAAAAATACACATAGAATAATTAAATTTGTATTAAAATTAATATACAAAATGCATATACAATAAATTTAAATTTGATTATATTAATTGAAATAAATATACAAAATAAACATAAAATAAGGTAAATTTGTAATAAAATATATGTAAGAATACACATAAAATAATATAAATTTGTATGAAAATATATATACAAATACACATAAAATAACATGAATTTGTATAAAATTTGTTTCAAAATATATACGATTACACAAAATAAAATAACGTAAATTTTTATGAAAATGTATATATAAAATACACATAAAATAATTTAAATACGTAGAAAAATATATATACAAAATACACATAAAATAATGTAAATTCGTAAAAAAATTAAATACACAAAATTCCAATAAAAGAATGTATATATTTGTAGGAAAATATATATACAAAAAACAAATAAAATAACTATAATTTGTATAAAAATATATACAAAAATACACAAAAATAATTTAAATTTGTTTGAAAATAGATATGCAAAATACACATAAAGTTAGGCAAATATGTATTGAAATACATATACAAAACTCACATAAAATAATGTAAATCTGTATTAAAATATATAAACAAATACATATAAAATAACGTAAATTTGGATAAAATATATATATACAAAATATACATTAAATATTTTAAATATGTATAAAAATATTATATTATATATATTTTTATTGATATTTGCGTTATTTATGTGTATTTTGTATATGTTTTCTCATAGAAATTTACATTATTTTATTGGTATTTTGTCTATTTATTTTGATACGAATTACATGATTATTTGTGTATTTTGTTCAATTTTTTATACGTATTTACATTATTTAATGTGTATTTTGTTTATATATTTTTATACAAATTTACGTTATTATATGTGTATTTGTATAAGTATTTTGATACAAATTTACATTATTTTATGTATTATGTATATATATTTCAATTCAAATTTAGCTTATTTTATGTGTATTTTGTATATCTATTTATTTTAATACAAAATCAAATATTTTATGTTTTTTCGTATATACATTTTTTGTAAAAAATGCGTTATTTTATGGGTATTTTGCATCTTAATTTTCATACAAATTTACATTATTTTATTAATATTTTCTGTATTTATTTTGATACGATTTTACATTTTTTTTATTTGTGTTTTGTATATATTTTTTTATACATATTTACATTATTTAATGTTTTTTTATGTATATATTTGAAACAAATTTACGTTATTTTAAGTCTATATGTTTATATATTTTCATTCAAATTTACATTATTTTATGTGTATTTTGTATATGTATTTCAATACAAATTTACCTATTTTTTATATGTTTTTTGTATATTTATTTTCATACAAGTTTAAATTATTTTGTGTATTTTTGTATATAGTTTTATACAAATTTAGGTTATTTTATGTGTATTTTGTATATCTATTTTCATACAAATACACTTTCTTTTCATGATATTTTGTTTATTTATTTTGACACGAATTAACATTATTTAATGTGTATTTTGTATATATATTTTTATACGTATTTACATTATTTCAAGTGTATTTTGTATATATATTTCTATAGAAATCTTCGTTATTTGATGTGAATTCGTATATATATTTTGAAACCAATTTACATTGTTTTATGTGTATTTTGCATATTTTTTCAATACAAATTTACCTTATTGTATGTGCATTTTGTATATTAATTTTAATACAAATTTGATTAATCTATGTGTATTTTTGTATATGTATTTTTATAAAAATATGCTTTATTTTATGGGTATTTTTCTTCTTTATTTTCATACAAATTTACATTATTTTATTGATATTCTGTGTATTTATTTTGATATGTTTTTACATTATTCTATGTGTATTTTGTATATATATTTTATATAAAATGTATTTGTTTTCATTTCATACAAGTCTACATTATTTAATGTGTTTTTTGTACATGTATTTAAATACAAATTTAACTAGTTATATGTGTATTTTGTATATCTATTTTGTATGTATATTTTCATAGAAATTTACTCTATTTTTTGAGTATTCGTATATATATTTTGATACAAATTTACATTATTAATGTGTATTTTGCATATCTATTTCAATACAAATTTACTTTATTGTACGTGCATTTTGTATATTTATTTTAATACAAATTTAATTATTTTATATGTATTTTTGTATATATATTTTTATGCAAATATGCGTTGTTATATGGATATTTTGCATATTTATTTTCATACAAATTTACATTATTTTATTGATATTCTCTTTATTTATTTTGTTACGATTTAACATTATTCTATGTGTTTTTTGTATATATTTTTTTATACATATTTACACTATTTAATGTTCATTTTGTATATATATTTAATCCAAATTTACATTATTTTATGTGTATTTGTTTATATATTTTCATACATATTTACATTATTTTATGTTTTTTGTATATATATTTTTCTACGTATTTAAATTATTTTATGTGTATTTTGTATATACATTTTCATAAAAAAATTACGTTATTTTATTGTGTGTATAAGTATATATTTTGATACAAATTTTGTACAAATTCATGTTGTTTAATGTGTATTTGTATATATATTTTCATACAAATTTATATTATTTTATATGTATTTTTTCATATATTTCATTACAAATTTACCTTATTTTATGTTTATTTTGTATATTTATTTCATTCAATTTTAAATTATTTTATGTGTATATTTGTATTTGTATTTAGGTTATTTTATGTGTATTTTGTATATATATTTTCATCCAAAATTACATTATTATATTGGTATTTTCTTAATTTAATTCGATACGAATTTAGATTATTTCATAGGTATTTTGTATACATATTTTTATACTCATTTACATTATCTAATGTGTGTTTTGTATATATATTTTTATGCAAATTTATTTTATGCTCATTTTTGTACATATATTTTTATAGAAATTTGCGTTATTTTATGTATATAGTTTTATATAAATTAACGTTATTTTATATGCATTTTGTATTTTTATATTTATAGAAATACACATTCTTTTATTGCTATATTGTTTATTTATATTTATACGAATTTACATTATTTTATGTGTATTTTGTATACATTTTTTTTATACGTATTTACTTAATTTTGTGTATTTTGTATATGTATTTTGATTGAAATGTACATTTTTTTATGTGTATTCCCATATATATATTGAAACAAATTTACATTATTTTATATGTATTTTGCATAGCTATTTCAATACAAAATTACCTTATTGTATGTGCATTTTTTATATTTATTTTGATACAAATTCAAATATTTTATGTGTATTTTCGTATCAATAATTTTTAAAAAAAATGCGTTATTTTATAGGTATTTTGCATCTTAATTTTCATACAAATTTACATTATTTTATTAATATTCTGTGTATATATTTTGATACGATTTTACATTATTCTATTTGTGTTTTGTATATATTTTTTTTATACATATTTACATTATTTAATGTGTATTTTGTATATATATTTCATACAAATTTACGTTATTATATGTGTATTTGTTTATATATTTTCTTTCAAATTTACATTATTTTATGTGTATTTTGTATATGTATCAAAAATTAACCTAATTTTATGTGTGTTTTGTATATTTCTTTTCATACAAATTTAAATTATTTTTGTGTATTTTTGTATATAGTTTTATACAAATTTAGAGTATTTTATGTACGCATTTACATTATTTAATGTGTGTTTTGTATATATATTTTTGTCCAAAGTTAATTTATTTTACGTTCATTTTTGGACATATATTTTTATAGAAATTAGCGTTATTTTATATGAATTTGTATATGTTTTCTCATACAAATTTACATTATTTTATTGCTATTTTGTTTATTTAGTTTGATACGAATTACATGATTATATGTGTATTTTTTAGATATTTTTTATACGTATCTACATTACTTAATGTGTATTTTGTTTATATATTTTTAAACAAATTTACGTTATTATATGTATTTTTATAAATATTTTAATACAAATTTACATTATTTTATGTATTTTGTATATACATTTCAATTCAAATTTAGCTTATTTTATCTGTATTTTGTATATCTATTTTCATACGAATTTAATTACTTCTGTGTATTTTTGTATATAGTTTTATACAAATTTACAATATTTTATGTGTATTTTGTATATTTATATTTATACAAAAACACATTCTTTTATTGGTATTTTGTTTATTTATTTTGATACGAATTTACATTATTTTATGTGTATTTTGTATACATTTTTTTTATACGTATTTACTTCATTTTACGTGTATTTTGTATATATATTTTTATACAAATCTACGTTATTTTATGTGTATTCGTATATATATTTTGAAACAAATTTACATTGTTTTATATGTATTTTGCATATCTATTTCAATACAGATTTACCTTATTGTTTGTGTATTTTGTATATTTATTTTAATACAAATAAATTTTTTTATGTGTATTTTTGTATATATATTTAAAAAAAATGCGTTATTTTATGGGTATTTTGCTTCTTTATTTTCATACAAATTTACATTATTTTATTAATATTCTGTGTATTTACTTTGATACGATTTTACATTATTCTATTTGTGTTTTGTATATATTTTTTTATACAAATTTACGTTATTTTAAGTGTATTTGTTTTGGTATTTTCATTCAAATTTACAGTATTTCAATACAAATTTACCTAATTTTATGTGTATTTTGTATATTTATTTTCATACAAATTTAAATTATTTTTGTGTATTTTTGTATATAGTTTTATACAAATTTATGTTATCTTATGTGTATTTTGTATATTTATTTTCATACAAATACACATTCTTTTATTGACATTTTGTTTATTTATTTTGACGCGAATTTACATTATTTAATGTGTATTTTGTATATATATTTTTATACGTATTTACATCCTTTCATGTGTATTTTGTATATTTATAAAAAAATGCGTTATTTTATGGGTATTTTGCATCTTTATTTTCATACAAATTTACATTATTTTATTTACATTCTGTGTATTTATTTTAAAACGATTTTACATTATTCTATTTGTGTTTTGTATATATATTTTTTATACATATTTACATTATTTAATGAGTATTTTTTATATATATTTTATACAAATTTATGTTAATTTAAGTGTATTTGTTTATATATTTTCATTCAAATTTACATTATTTTGTGTATTTTGTATATGTATTTTTTTAGAAATTTACCTAATTTTATGTGTATTTTGTATATTTATTTTCATACAAATTTAACTAATGTTTGTGTATTTTTATATATAGTTTTATACAAATTTACGTTATTTTATGTGTATTTTGTAAATGTTTTTTCATACAAATACACATTCTTTTATTGATATTTTAATTATTTATTTTTACACGAATTTATATTGTTTAATGTGTATTTTGTATATATATTTTTATACGTATTTACAATATTTCATGTGTATTTTCTATATATATTTCTATAGAAATCTACGTTATTTTATGTGTATTCGTATATATATTTTGAAACAAATCTACATTATTTTATGTGTATTTTGTATATATATTTCATTATAAATTTGTCTGATTTTAAGTTTATTTTTATATCTATTTTCATTCAAATTCAAATCATTTTATGTGTATATATTTATTTGTATCTACGTTATTTTATGTGTATTTTCTATATATATTTTCATTCAAAATTACATTATTTTATCGGTATTTTGTTCATTTATTTCGATACGAATTTAGATTATTTCATGTGTATTTTCTATACATATACATATAGAGTAAATTTCTATGAAAATATATATTCTAAATACATATAAAATTATGTAAATAAGTATAAAAATATATATATCAAATACACCTAAAAAAAATGAAAATTCGTATCAAAATAAATAAATAAAACTCCGATAAAAGAACGTATATTTGTAGGAAAATAAATATATAAAATACACATAAAATTACGAAAATCTGAATAAAAATATTAATTTCAATTTCTATGAAAATAGATATACAAAATACACATATAACTAGTTAAATTTGTATTTAAATACATGTACAAAATTCACATAAAATAATGTAAATTTGTATGAAATGAAAACAAATTCACATAAAATAACGTACATTGGTATAAAATAGATATACAAAATATACATAGAATAATGTAAAATCGTATCAAAATAAATACACAGAAAATCAATAAAATAATGTAATTTTGTATGAAAATAAAGATGCAAAATACCTATAAAATAAAGCATATTTTTATAATAATACATATACAAAAATAAACATAGAATAGCTAAATTTGTATTAAAATTAATATACAAAATGCACGTAAAATAAGGTAAATTTGTATTGAAAAAATATGCAAAATGCACATAACAATGTATATTTGTTTCAAAATATATATACGAATACACATAAAATAACGTATATTTCTATAGAAATATATATACAAAATACACATGAAATGACGTAAATACGTATAAAAATATATATACACAATACACATTAAATAATATAAATTCGCATCAAAATAAATAAACAATATATCAATAAAAGAATGTGTATTTGTATGAAAATATATATACAAAATACACATAAAATATTGTAAATTTGTATAAAACTCTATACAAAAATACACAAAAAATAATTTATATTTGTATAAAATATATATACAAAATACACATGAAATTAGGTAAATTTCTATTGAAATACATATACAAAATTCACATAAAATAATATAAATTTGAATAAAAATATATAAACAAATACACTTAAAATAACGAAAATTTGTATGAAATATATATAGAAAATACACATTAAATAATGTAAATATGTATAAAAAAATATATACAAAACACAAATAGAATAATGTAAAATAGTTTCAAAATAAATACACAGAATATTAATAAAATAATGTAAATTTGTATGAAAATAAAGATGCAAAATACCCATAAAACAACGCATTTTTTATGAAAATATATATTCCAAAATGCACATAAAATATTTAAACTTGTATTACAATAAATATACAAAATGTACATACAATAAGGTAAATTTGTATTGAAATAGATATGCAAAATACATATAAAACAATGTAAATTTGTTTCAAAATATACATACGAATACACATAAAATAACGTAGATTTCTATAAAATATATATACAAAATACACATAAAATGAAGTAAATACGTATAAGAAAATGTATACAAAATACACATAAAATAATGTAAATTCGTATCAAAATAAATAAACTAAATGCCAATAAAAGAATGTTTACTTGTATAAATATAAATATACAAAATACACATAAATTAACGTAAAATTGTATAAAACTTAATACAAAAATAAACAAAAATAATTAAATTTGTATGAAAATAGATATACAAAAGACACATAAAATAAGCTAAATTTGAATTGAAATAAATATAGTAAATACATAAAATAATGTAAATTTGTATTAAAATATATATTCAAATACACATATAATAACGTAAATTTGTATAAAAATATATAAACAAAATACACATTAAATAATGTAAATACGTATAAAATATATGTACGTAATGTAAAAATTTATAAAATTAAAGATGCAAAATACCCATAAAATATCTCATATTTAAAAAAAAATATATACAAAAATACACATAAAATAATTAAATTTGTATTAAAATAAATATACAAAATACACATACAATAAGGTAGATTTTTATTGAAATAGATATGCAAAAAACACATAAAATAATGAAAATTTTTATCAAAATATATACGAATACACACAATAAAATTACGTAAATTTTTATGAAAATATATATACAAAATACACATAAAATAATGTAAATTCGTATCAAAATAAATAAACAAAATTTCCTCTAAAAGAATGTATATGTGTAGGAAAATATATATACAAAATACAAATAAAATAAAAAAAATTTGTATAAAAATAATACAAAAATACACAAAAATAATTTAAATTTGTTTGAAAATAGATATGCAAAACACAAATGAAATTAGGCAAATTTTTATTGAAATACATATAAAATACACATAAAATAATGTAAATTTGTATGAAAATATATAAACAAATACACATAAGATAACGTAAATTTCCATTATATATATGTACAAAATATACATTAAATAATGTAAATATGTCTAAAAATATATATACAAAATACACAGAATAACGTAAAATCGTATCAAAATAAATAAACAGACAATCAATAAAATAATGTAAATTTGTATGAAAATAAAGATGCAAAATACCCATATAATAACGCATATTTGTTTAAAAATATATATACAAAAATACACATAAAAGAATTAAATTTGCATCAAAATAAATATACAAAAGGCACATACAATAAAGAAAATTTGTATTGAAATAGATATGCGAAATACACATAAATAATGTAAATTTGTATCAAAATATATATACGAATACACATAAAATAGAGTAAATTTCTATGAAAATATATATTCAAAATACATATAAAATTATGTAAATAAGTATAAAAATATATATATCAAATACACCTAAAATAATGAAAACTCGTATCAAAATAAATAAACAAAATTCCGATAAAAGAACGTATATTTGTAGGAAAATAAATATACAAAATTTACTTAAAATTACGAAAATTTGAATAAAAATATATACTAAAATACACAAAATTAATTTCAGTTTGTATGAAAATAGATATACATAATACACATATAATTAGTTAAATTTGTATTTAAATACATGTACAAAATACACATAAAATAATGTAAATTTGTATGAAATGAAAACAAATTCACATAAAATAACGTTCATTTGTATGAAATATATATACAAAATATACATAGAATTATGTAAAATCGTATCAAAATAAATACACAGAATATCAATAAAATAAGGTAAATTTGTATGAAAATAAAGATGCAAAATACCCATAAAATAAAGCATTTTTTTATGAAAATACATATACAAAAATACACATAGAATAATTAAATTTGTATTAAAATTAATATACAAAATGCACGTACAATAAGGTAAATTTATATTGAAAAAATATGCAAAATGCACATAAAACAATGTATATTTGTTTCAAAAAATATATACGAATACACATAAAATAACATATATTTCTATAGAAATATATATACAAAATACACATGAAATGACGTAAATACGTATAAAAATATATATACACAATACACATTAAATAATGTGAATTCGCGTCAAATAAATAAGCAAAATATCAATAAAAAATGTGTATTTGTATGAAAATAGATATACAAAACACACATAAAATATTTTAAATTTATATAAAACTCTTTTTATTAAAATATATATACCAAAATAATAAAATATTTAAATTTGTATTACAATAAATATACAAAATGCACATACAATAAGGTAGATTTATATTGAAATAGATATGCTAAATACATATAAAACAATGTAAATTTGCTTCAAAATATATATACCAATACACATAAAATAACGTAGATTACTATAAAAATATATATACAAAATACACATTAAATGAAGTAAATACGTATAAGAAAATGTATACAAAGTACACATAAAATAATTACAATACAATAAGGTAAATCTATATTGAAATAGATATGCAAAATAAACATAAAATAATGTAAATTTGTATCAAATCATATACGAATACACACAATAAAATAACGTAAATTTTTATGAAAATATATATAAAAAATACACATAAAATAATGTAAATACGTAGAAAAATATATATACAAAATACACATAAAATTATGTAAATTCTTATGAAAATAAATGAACAAAATTCCACTAAAAGAATGTATATTTATAGGAAAATATAAATACAAAATACAAATAAAATAACTAAAATTTGTATAAAAATATATAAAAAATACATAAAAATAATTTAAATCTGTTTGAAAATAGATATGCAAAATACACATAAAATTAGGCAAATCTGTATTGAACTACATATACAAATTACTCATAAAATATTGTAAATTTGTATGAAAATATATAAACAAATACACATAAAATAGCGTAAATTTATATAAAATATATATACAAAATATACATTAAATAATGTAAATGTGTATAAAAATATATATACAAAATACACATAGAATAATGTAAAATCGTATCAGAATAAATAAACAGAATATCAATAAAATAATGTAAATTTGTATGAAAATAAAGATGCAAAATACCCAAATAATAACGCATATTTTTACAAAAATACACATAAGATAATTAAATTTGTATTAAAATAAATATACAAAATACACATTTAATATGGTAAATTTGTATTGAAATAGATATGCAAAATAAACATAAATAATGTAAATTTGTATCAAAATATATATACGAATACCCATAAAATAGAGTAAATTTCTATGAAAATATATATTCAAAACACAAATAAAATGATATAAATAAGTATAAAAATATACATATCAAATACACCTAAAATAATGTAAATTCGTATAAAAATAAATAAACAAAATTACGATAAAAGATGCAAGATACACATTAAATAATGTAAATATGTATAAAAAAAATATATACAAAAACAAATAGAATAATGTGAAATCGTATCAAAATAAATACACCGAATATTAATAAAATAATGTAAATTTGTATGAAAATAAAGATGCAAAATTCCCATCAAATAACGCATTTCTTATAAAAAGAATACTAAAGAATAATGTAAAATTAATTAAAAAAAAAACAATATAAATAAAATAATGTAAATTTGCATGAAAATAAAAATGCAAAATACCCATAAAATAAAGCATATTTTTTGAAAAATACATATACAAAAATACACATAGCATAATTAAATTTGTATTAAAATTAATATACAAAATGCATATAAAATAAGGTAAATTTGTATTGAAAAAATATGCAAAATACACATAAAACAGTGTCAATTTATTTCAAAATCTATATACGAATACGTAGATTTATATAGAAATATATATACAAAATACACATCAAATGATGTAAACACCTATAAAAAATATATATATATATATATATATATATATATATATATATATATATATATATATATATATATATATATATATATATATATATATATATATATATATATATATATATATATATATATATATATATATATATATATATATATATATATATATATATATATATATATATATATATATATATATATATATATATATATATATATATATATATATATATATATAAAATACACATTAAATAATGTAAATTCGCGTCAAAGTAAATAAACAAAATATCAATGAAAGAATGTGTATTTGTATGAAAATAGATATACAATATACACATAAAATCACCTAAATTTGTATAAAACTATATACAAAAATACACAAAAATAATTTTAATTTGTATGAAAATAAATATACAAAATACACATAAAATTAGGTAAATTTGTATTGAAATACATTTACAAAATACACATAAAATAATGTAAATTTGAATGAAAATATATAAACAAATACACTTAAAATAACGTAAATTTGTATAAAATATATATAAGAAATACACATTAAATAATGTAAATATGTATAAAAGAATATATACAAAACACAAATAGAATAATATAAAATCGTATCAAAATAAATACACAGAATATTAATAAAATAATGTAAATTTGTATGAAAATTAAGATGCAAAATACCCATAAAATAACGCATTTTTTATAAAAATATTTATACCAAGACACACATAAAATATTTGAATTTGTATTAAAATAAATATACAAAATGCACATACAATAAGGAAAATTTGTATTGAAATAGATATGCAAAATACATATAAAACCATGTAAATTTTTTAAAAAATATATATACGAATACACATAAAATTACGTAGATTTCTATGAAAATAAATATACAAAATACACATAAAATGAAGTAAATACGTATAAAAAAAGGTATACAAAATACACATAAAATAATGTAAACTCGTATGAAAATAAATAAACAAAATACTAATAAAAGAATGTGTATTGTATATATATAAATTTACAAAATACAAATAAAATAACGTAAATTTATATAAAACTATATGCAAAAATACACAAAAGTAATTAAATTTGGATGAAAATAGATATACAAAATACATGTGTGTTTTGTATATTTATTTTCATACAAATTGAAATTATTTTTGTTTATTTTTTTATATATTTTCATACAAATTTTCGTTATTTAATGTGTATTTTGTATATTTATTTTTTCTACAAATATACGTTCTTTTATCTGAATTTTGTTTATTTAATTTGAAACGAATTTACCTTATTTTGTATATCTATTTTCATACAAATTAAAATACTTCTGTGTATTTTTGTATATAGTTTTATATAAATTTACGTTATTTTATGTGTATTTTGTATATTTATATTTATACAAATACACATTCTTTTATTGGTATTTTGTACATTTATTTTGATACGAATTTACATTATTTTATGTGTATTTTGTATACATTTTTTATACGTATTTACTTCATTTTATGTGTATTTTGTATATGTATTTTTATACAAATCTACGTTATTTTATGTGTATTCGTATATATATTTTGAAACAAATTTACATTGTTTTATATGTATTTTGCATATCTATTTCAATACAAATTTACCTTATTGTATGTGTTTTTAGTATATTTATTTTAATACAAATTTAATTTTTTGATGTGTATTTTGGTATATATATTTTTATAAATAAAAAAATGCGTTATTTTATGGGTATTTTTATAAATATTTTGATACAAATCTACATTATTTTATGTATTTTGTATATACATTTCAATTCAAATTTAGCTTATTTTATCTGTATTTTGTATATCTATTTTCATACGAATTTAATTACTTCTGTTTTTTTTTATATAGTTTTATACAAATTTACGTTATTTATGTGTATTTTGTATATTTATATTTATACAAATACACATTCTTTTATTGGTATTTTTTATTTATTTTGATACAATTTACATTATTTTATGTGTATTTTGTATACATTTTCTTATACGTATTTACTTCATTTTATGTATTTTGTATATATATTTTATACAAATCTATGTTATTTTATGTATTCGTATATATATTTAAAACAAATTTACATTGTTTTATATGTATTTTGCATATCTATTTCAATACAGATTTACCTTATTGAATGTGTATTTTTTATAATTATTTTAATACAAATTAATTTTTTCATGTGTATTTTGGTATATATATTTTTATAAAAAATACGTTATTTAATGGGTATTTTGCATCTTTATTTTCATACAAATTTACATTGTTTTATTAATATTCTGTGTATTTATTTTGATACGATTTTACATTATTCTATTTGTGTTTTGTATATATTTTGTTACACATATTTACATTATTTAATGTGTATTTTGTATATTTTAAAACAAATTTACGTTTTTTTATGTGCATCTGTTAAAATATTTTGATGCAAATTTACATTTTTTTATGTATTTTGTATATATATTTCAATACAAATTTAGTTTATTTTATGTATATTTTGTATATCTATTTTCATTTGTATCAAAATAAATAAACAAAATAGCAATAAAATAATGTAAATTTGTATGAGAAAACGTATACAAATACACATAAAATAACGCAAATCTCAAAAAAAATATGTGTACAAAAATGCACATAAAATAAAGTAAATTTGCAAATTTGTATTGAAATAGATATGCAAAATACATATAAAACAATGTAAATTTGTTTCAAAATATATATACGAATACACATAAAATAACGTAGATTTCTATAAAAATATATACAAAATACACATAAAATGAAGTAAATACGTATAAAAAAATGAATACAAAAAATACATAAAAATCGTATCAAAATAAATAAACAAAATACCAGTAAAAGAATGTGTATTTGTAAAAATATAAATATACAAAATACACATAAAATATCGTAAATTTGTATAAAACTATATACAAAAATACACAGAAGTAATTAAATTTGTATGAAAATATATATACAAAATACAGCTAAAAAAAGCTAAATTTGAATTGAAATGTACATACAAAATACATAAAATAATTTAAATCTGTATCAAAATATTTATACAAATACATATAATAACGTAGATTTGTTTAAAAATATATAAACAAAATACACATTAAGTAATGTAAATACGTATAAAAAATATGTACAAAATACACATATAATCATGTAATTCGTATCAAAATAAATAAACAAAATAGCAATAAAATAATGTAAATTTGTATGAGAAAACATATACAAATAACGCAATTTTCTATAAAAATATATGTACAAAAATGCACATAAAATAAAGTAAATTTGCAAAAAAATATATATACAAAACAAACACTAAATAATGTAAATGCGTACATAAAATAACCTAAATTTGTATAAAACTATATACAATAATACACAAAAATAATTTAAATTTGTTTGAAAAGAAATATACAAAATGCACATAAAATTAGGTAAATTTGTATTGAAATACATATACAAAATACACATCAAATAATGTAAATTTGAATGAAAATATATAAACAAATACACTTAAAATAACGTAAATTTGTATAAAATATATATGCAAGATACACATTAAATAATGTAAATGTGTATAAAAAATATATATACAAAAAACAAATAGAATAATGTAAAATCGTATCAAAATAAATACACATAATATCAATAAAATAATGTAAATTTGTATGAAAATAAAGACGCAAAATTCCCAAAAATTATCGCATTTTTTATAAAAATATATTTACCAAAATACACATAAAATATTTAATTTTGTATTGAAATAAATACACAAAATGCACATACAATAAGGTAAATTTGTATTGAAAGAGATATTCAAAAATACATATAAAACAATGTAAATTTGTTTCAAAATATATATACGAATACAAATAAAAAAACGTAGATTTCTATAAAAATGTATATACAAAATACACTTAAAATTAAGTAAATACGTATAAAAAAATGTATACAAAATACACATAAAATAATGTAAATTCGAATTAAAATAAATAAATAAAATACCAATAAAAGAATGAGTATTTCGATAATAATAAATATACAAAATACACATACAAAATAAACATAAAATAAGGTAGATTTGTAAAAAAAATATATGTACAAAATACACATAAAATAATGTAAATTTATATAAAAATATATATACAAATACACATAAAATACCATGAATTTGTATAAAAATATATATTCAAAATAAATATTAAATAATGTAAAAGCGTATAAAAATATATATACAAAGTACATATAAAATAATGTAAATTCGTATCAATATAAATCAACAAAACACCAATAAAATAATATATATTTGAATGAAAATAGATTTACAAAATACACATATCATAACTAAAATTTGTATTAAAATATATACAAAAATACATAGAAATAATTTGAGTTTGTATGAAAATAGATATACAAAATACACATAAAACTAGGTAAATTTCTTTTGAAATGTATATACAAAATACCCATAAAATATTGTAAATTTGTGTCAAAATATATAAACAAATACACATAAAATAACGTAAATTTGTATGAAAAATATATACAAAATACACATAGAATAATGTCAATTCGTATCAAAATGAATGAACAGAATATCAATAAAATAATGTAAATTTGTATGAAAATAGAGATGCAAAATACCCAAAAAATAAAGCATATGTTTATAAAAATACAGATACAAAAATATACATCGAATAATTAAATTTGTATTAAAATTAATATACAAAATGCGTATATAATAAGGTAAATTTGTATTGAAAAAATATGCAACATACACGTTTACTCATACAAATTTATATTATTTTATTGGTATTTTGTTTATTTATTTTGTTACGAATTATATGATTATATGTGTATTTTGTACATATTTTTAAACATAAAATAACGTAAATTTGTATGAAAAATATATACAAAATACACATAGAATAATGTCAATTCGTATCAAAATGAATGAGCAGAATATCAATAAAATAATGTAAATTTGTATGAAAATAAAGATGCAAAATACCCAAAAAATAAAGTATATGTTTATAAAAATACAGATACAAAAATACACATCGAATAATTAAATTTGTATTAAAATTAATATACAAAATGCGTTTATAATAAGGTAAATTTATATTGAAAAAATATGCAACATACACGTTTACTCATACAAATTTATATTATTTTATTGGTATTTTGTTTAATTATTTTGATACGAATTACATGATTATATATGTATTTTGTACATATTTTTTTATACGTATTTACATTATTTAATGTGTATTTTGTTTATATATTTTCATACAAATTTACGTTATTATATGTGTATTTGTATAAATATTTTGATACAAATTTACTTTATTTCATGTATTTTGTATATATATTTCAATTCAAATTTAGCTTATTTCGTGTGTATTTTGTATATATTTTCATACAAACTTAATTACTTCTGTGTATTTTTGTATATAGTTTTATATAAATTTACGTTATTTTATGTGTATTTTGTATATTTATATTCATACAAATACATATTCTTTTATTGGTATTTTGTTTATTTATTTTGATACGAATTTACATTATTTTATGTGTATTTTGTATACATTTTTTTATACGTATTTACTTCATTTTGTGTATTTTGTATATATTTTTATAGATATCTACGTTATTTTATGTGTATTCGTATATATATTTTGAAACAAATTTACATTGTTTTATATGTATTTTGCATATCTATTTCAATATAAATTTACCTTATTGTATGTGTTTTTTGTATATTTATTTTAATACAAATTTAATATTTTGATGTGTATTTTGGTATATATATTTTTATAAATAAAAAAAATGCGTTATTTTATGGGTATTTTGCTTCTTTATTTTTCATACAAATTTACATTATTTTATTAATATTCTGTGTATTTATTTTGATACGATTTTACATTATTCTATTTGTGTTTTGTACATATTTATTTATACAAATTTACGTTATTTTAAGTGTATTTGTTTATGTATTTTCATTCAAATTTACATTATTTTATGGTTATTTTGTGTATGTATTTCAATACAAATTTACCTAATTTTATGTGTATTTTGTATATTTATTTTCATACAAATTTAAAATATTTTTGTGTATTTCTGTATATAGTCTGATACAAATTTAGGTTATTTTATGTGTATTTTGTATATATATTTTCATACAAATACACATTCTTTTACTGATATTTTGTTTATTTATTTTGACGCGAATTTACATTATTTAATGTGTATTTTGTGTATATATTTTTATACGTATTTACATCATTTCATGTGTATTTTGTATAGTTTTAAACAAATTTATATTATTTAATGTGTATTTTGTATATATATATTTATACAAATACACATTCTTTTATTGGTATTTTGTTTATTTATTTTGATACTAATTTTTTTATACGTATTTACTTAATTTTATGTGTATTTTGTATATATATTTTTTATAGAAATCTACCTTATTTCATGTGTATACGTATATATATTTTGAAACAAATTTACATTGTTTATATGTATTTTGCATATCTATTTTTGTGTATTCTGTATTTATTTTTGTTATACATAGAATAATGTAAAATCGTATCAAAATAAGTACACAGAATATCAATAAAATAATTTAAATTTGTATGAAAATAAAGATGCAAAATACCCATAAGATAGAGCATATATTTTTTTAAAAATACATATACAAAAATACACATAGAATAATAAAATTTGTATTAAAATTAATATACAAAATGCACAGATACAGTAAGGTAAATTTGTATTGAAAAAAAACGCAAAATACAAATAAAACAGTGTAAATTTGTTTCAAAATATATATACGAATACACATAAAATAACGTAGATTTCTATAGAAATATATATACAAAATACACATTCATTTTGATACGAATTGACATTATTCTATGTGTATTTTGTATATATATTTTATATAAAATGTATTTGTTTTCATTTCATACAAATCTACATTATTTTATGTGTTTTTTGTACATGTATTTAAATACAAATTTAACTAGTTATATGTGTATTTTGTATATCTATTTTGTATGTATATTTTCATAGAAATTTACTCTATTTTATGAGTATTCGTATATATATTTTGATACAAATTTACATTTTTGATGTGTATTTTGCATATCTATTTCAATACAAATTTACTTTATTGTACGTGCATTTTGTATATTTATTTTCATACAAATTTATCTATTTTATATGTATTTTTGTATATATATTTTTATGCAAAAATGCGTTATTATATGGATATTTTGCATCTTTATTTTCATACAAATTTACATTATTTTATTGGTATTCTCTTTATTTATTTTGATACGATTTAACATTATTCTATGTGTATTTTGTATATTTTTTTATACATATCTACATTATTTAATGTTCATTTTGTATATATATTTTATCCAAATTTACATTATTTTATGTGCATTTGTTTATATATTTTCATAGAAATTTACATTATTTTGTGTTTTTTGTATATATATTTTTCTACGTATTGAAATTATTTTATGTGTATTTTGTATATACATTTTCATAAAAAAATTACGTTATTTTATTGTGTGTATAAGTATATATTTTGACACAAATTTTATACAAATTCATGTTATTTATTGTGTATTTGTATATATATTTTCATACAAATTTATATTATTTTATGTGTATTTTTTCATATATTTCATTACAAATTTACCTTATTTTATGTTTATTTGGTATATTTATTTCATTCAATTTCAAATTATTTTATGTGTATATTTGTATTTGTATTTAGGTTATTTTATGTGTATTTTGTATATATATTTTCATCCAAAATTACATTATTTTATTGATATTTTCTTAATTTAATTCGATACGAATTTAGATTATTTCATAGGTATTTTGTATATATATTTTTATACTCATTTACATTATCTAAAGTGTGTTTTGAATATATATTTTTATGCAAATTTATTTTATGTTCATTTTTGTACATATATTTTTATAGAAATTTGCGTTATTTTATGTATATAGTTTTATATAAATTTACGTTATTTTATGTGCATTTTGTATATTTATATTTATACAAATACACATTCTTTTATTTGTATATTGTTTATCTACATTTATACGAATTTACATTATTTGATGTGTATTTTGTATACATTTTTTTATACGTATTTACTTAATATTATGTGTATTTTGTATATGGATTTTTATAGAAATCTACGATATTTTATGTGTATTCGTATAGATATTTTGAAACAAATTTACATTATTTTATATGTATTTTGCATATCTATTTCAATACAAATTTACCTTATTGTATGTGCATTTTGTATATTTATTTTAATACAAATTCAAATATTTTATGTGTATTTTGGTATCAATATTTTTATAAAAAATGCGTTATTTTATAGGTATTTTGCATCTTAATTTTCATACAAATTTACATTATTTTATTAATATTCTGTGTATATATTTTGATACGATTTTATATTATTCTATTTGTGTTTTGTATATATTTTTTTTATACATATTTACATTATTTAATATGTATTTTTATATATTTCATACAAATTAACGTTATTATATGTGTATTTGTTTATATATTTTCTTTCAAATTTACATTATTTTATATGAATTTTGTATATGTATTTCAATACAAATTAACCTAATTTTATGTGTATTTTGTATATTTCTTTTCATACAAATTTAAATTATTTTTGTGTATTTTTGAGTATAGTTTTATACAAATTTGGGTTATTTTATGTACGGATTTACATTATTTAATGTGTGTTTTGTATATATATTTTTATACAAAGTTACTTTATTTTACGTTCATTTTTGGACATATATTTTTATGGAAATTAGCGTTATTTTATATGTGTTTGTATATGTTTTCTCATACAAATTTACATTATTTTATTGATATTTTGTTTATTTAGTTTGACACGAATTACATGATTATATGTGTATTTTGTACATATTTTTTATACGTATTTACATTACTTAATGTGTATTTTGTTTATATATTTTTAAACAAATTTACGTTATTATATGTATTTTTATTAATATTTTAATACAAATTTACATTATTTTATGTATTTTCTATATACATTTCAATTCAAATTTAGCTTATTTTATCTGTATTTTGTATATCTATTTTCATACGAATTTAATAACTTCTGTGTATTTTTGTATATAGTTTTATAAAATTTACGTTATTTTATGTATTTTGTATATTTATATTTATACAAATACACATTCTTTTATTGGTATTTTGTTTATTTATTTTGATACGAATTTACTTTATTTTATATGTATTTTGTATACATTTTCTTATAAGTATTTATTTCATTTTATGTGTATTTTGTATATATTTTATACAAATCTACGTTATTTATGTGTATTCGTATATATTTTGAAACAAATTTACATTGTTTTATATGTATTTTGCATATCTATTTCAATACAGATTTACTTTATTGTATGTGTATTTTGTATATTTATTTTAATACAAATTAATTTTTTCATGTGTATTTATGTATATATATTTTTATAAAAAAAAATGCGTTATTTAATGGGTATTTTGCATCTTTATTTTCATACAAATTTACATTGTTTTATTAATATTCAGCGTATTTATTTTGATACGATTTTACATAATTCTATTTGAGTTTTGTATATTTATTTTTTATACATATATACATTATTTAATGTGTATTTTGTATATTTTAAAACAAATTTACGTTATTTTATGCGCATCTGTTAAAATATTTTGATACAAATTTACATTATTTTATGTATTTTGTATATATATTTTAATACAAATTTAGTTTATTTTATGTATATTTTGTATATCTATTTTCATTCGTATCAAAATAAATAAACAAAATAGCAGTAAAATAATGTAAATTTGTATGAGATAACATATACAAATACACATAAAATAACGCAAATTTCTAAAAAAATATATGTACAAAAATGCACATAAAATAAAGTAAATTTGCATAAAAATATATATACAAAACACACATTAAATAAAGTAAATGCGTACATAAAATAACCTAAATTTGTATAAAATTATTTACAAAAATACACAAAAATATTTAAAATTTGTATGAAAAGAGATATACAAAATACACATAAAATTAGGTAAATTTGTATTGAAATACATATACAAAATACACATAGAATAATGTAGATTTGAATGAAAATATATAAACAAATACACCTAAAATAACGTAAATTTGTATAAAATATATATGCAAGAAACACATTAAATAATGTAAATGTGTATAAAAAAATATAAACAAAAAAGAAATAGAATAATGTAAAATCCTATCAATATAAATACACAGAATATCAATAAAATAATGTAAATTTGTATGAAAAGAAAGATGCAAAATTCCCATAAAATAGCGCATTTTTATAAAAATATATATACCAAAATACACATAAAATATTCAAATTTGTATTGAAATAAATATACAAAATGCATATACAGTAAGGTAAATATGTATTGAAAGAGATATTCAAAAATACATATAAAACAAAGTAAATTTGTTTCAAAATTATATACGAATACACATAAAATAACGTAGATTTCTATAGAAATATATATACAAAATACACATGAAATTATGTAAATACGTATAAAAATATATATACAAAATACATATCTAATTAAACTCGTGTCAAAATAAATAAACAAAATATCATGAAAAAAATGTGTATTTGTATGAAAATAAATAATAGATAATAAATTTGTATGAAATATATATGCAAGATACACATTAAATAATGTAAATATGTATAAAAAATATATATATACAAAAAACAAATAGAATAATGTGAAATCGTATCAAAATAAATACACCGAATATTAATAATATAATGTAAATTTGTATGAAAATAAAGATGCAAAATTCCCATCAAATAGCGCATTTCTTATCAAAATATATATACCAAAATACACATAAAATATTTAAATTTGTATTGAAGTAAATATACAAAATGCACATACAATAAGGTAAACTTCTATTGAAAGATATAGTATGCAAAAATACATATAAAACAATGTAAATTTGTTTCAAAATATATACGAATACACATAAAATAACGTAGATTTCTATAAAAATACATATACAAAATACACATAAATTAAGTAAATACGTATAAAAATAGATATACAAAATACACATAGAATAATGTAAAATTGTTTCAAAAAGAAATAAACAGAATATAAATAAAATAATGTAAATTTGCATGAAAATAAAAAAGCAAAATACCCATAAAATAAAGCATATTTTTTATAAAAATACATTATTTACATTATTTTATGTGTATTTTGTGTATGTATTTCAATACAAATTTACCTAATTTTATGTGTATTTTGTATATTTATTTCCATACAAATGTAAAATACTTTTGTGTATTTTTGTATATAGTTTGATACAAATTTAGGTTATTTTATGTGTATTTTGAATATCTATTTTCATACAAATACACATTCTTTTATTTATATTTTGTTTATTTATTTTGACGCGAATTTACATTATTTAATGTGTATTTTGTATATATATTTTTATATGAATTTACATCAATTCATGTGTATTTTGTATAGTTTTAAACAAATTTATTTTATTTAATGTGTATTTTGTATATATATATATATATATATATATATATATATATATATATATATATATATATATATATATATATATATATATATATATATATATATATATATATATATATATACAAATACACATTCTTTTATTGGTATTTTGTTTATTTATTTTGATACTAATTTACATTATTTTATGTGTATTTTGTATACATTTTTTATACGTATTTACTTAATTTTATGTGTATTTTGTATATATATTTTTATAGAAATCTACCTTATTTCATGTGTATTCGTATATATATTTTGAAACAAATTTACATTGTTTATATGTATTTTGCATATATATTTTTGTGTATTCTGAATTTATTTTTGTTATACATAGAAGAATATAAAATCGCATCAAAATAGGTACACAGAATATCAATAAAATAATTTAAATTTGTATGAAAATAGAGATGCAAAATACCCATAAGATAAAGCATTTTTTTTTTTTAAATACATATACAAAAATGCACATAGAATGATTAAATTTGTATTAAAATTAATATACAAAATGCACACATACAATAAGGTAAATTTGTATTGAAAAAAAACGCAAAATACAAATAAAACAGTGTAGATTTGTTTCAAAATATATATACGAATACACATAAAATAACGTAGATTTCTATAGAAATATATATACAAAATACACATGAAATTATGTAAATACGTATAAAAATATATATATAAAATACATATTAAGTAATGTAAATTCGTGACAAAATAAATAAACAAAATATCATGAAAAGAATGTGTATTTGTATGAAAATAAATAATAGATAATAAATTTGTATGTAATATATATGCAAGATACACATTAAATAATGTAAATATGTATAAAAAAAATATATACAAAAAACAAATAGAATAATGTAAAATCGTATCAAAATAAATACACCGAATATTAATAAAATAATGTAAATTTGTATGAAAATAAAGATGCAAAATTCCCATCAAATAGCGCATTTTTTATAGAAATATATATACCAAAATACATATAAAATATTTAAATTTGTATTGAAATAAATATACAAAATGCACATACAATAAGGTAAACTTCTGTTGAAAGAGATATGCAAAAATACATATAAAAAATTGTAAATTTGTTTCAAAATATATATACGAATACACATAAAATAACGTAGATTTCTATAAAATATATATACTATATACACTTAAAATTAGGTTAATTCGTATAAAAATGTAAACAAAATACATAAAATAATATAAATTCGAAACAAAATAAATAAACAAAATACCAATAAAAGAATGTGCATTTCTTCTTTGTATTTTTGTATATAGTTTTATACAAATTTACGATATTTTATGTGTATTTTGTATATTTATATTTATACAAATACACATTCTTTTACTGGTATTTTGTTTATTTATTTTGATACGATTTTTATGTGTATTTTGTATTCATTTTTTAATAGGTATTTACTTCATTTTATGTGTATTTTGTATATATTTTTATAGAAATCAACGTTATGTTATGTGTATTCGTATATATATTTTGAAAGAAATTTACATTGTTTTATATGTATTTCGCATATCTATTTCAATACAAATTTACCTTACAGTATGTGCATTTTTTATATTTATTTTAATACAAATTTTAATATTTTATGTGTATTTTGGTATATATATTTTTATAAAAAATGCGTTATTTTATGGCTATTTTGCATCTTTATTTTCATACAAATCTACATTATTTAATTAATATTCTGTGTATTTATTTTGATACGATTTTACATTATTCTATTTGTGTTTTGTATATATTTTTATACATACATTATTTAATTAGTATTTTGTATATATATTTGATAAAAAGTTATGTTATTTTAAGTGTATATGTTTATATATTTTCATTCAAATTTCCATTATTTTATGTGTATTTTGTATATGTATTTCAATACAAATTTACCTAATTTTATGTGTATTTTGAATATTTATTTTCATACAAATTTAAATTATTTTTGTGTATTTTTGTATATAGTTTTATACAAACTTAGGTTATTTTATGAGTATTTTGTATATTTATTTTCATACAAATACATTCTTTTATTGATATTTTGTTTATTTATTTTGACGAGAATATAAATTATTTAATGTGTATTTTGTATATATATATTTTTATACGTATTTACATCAATTCATGTGTATTTTGTATAGAAATGTACGTTTTTTTATGTGTATTCGTATATAGATTTTTAAACAAATTTACGCTTTAATGCGCATTTTGTATATTTTTTCAATACAAATTTACCTTATTGTACATGCATTTTGTATATTAATTTTGTTACAAATTTAATTATTCTATGTGTATTTTTGTATATGTATTTTTAAAAAAATATGCTTTATTTTATAGGTATTTTGCATCTTTATTTTCACACAAAATTACATTATTTTATTGATACTCTGTGTATTTATTTTGATACGATTTTACATTATTCTATGTGTATTTTGTATATATTTTTCATTTAATTTAACTTATTTTATGTGTATTTTGTATATCTATTTATTTTAATACAAAATCAAATATTTTATGTTTTTTCGTATATATATTTTTATAAAAAATGCGTTATTTTATGGTTATTTTGCATTTTAGTTTTCATACAAATTTACATTATTTTATTAATATTTTCTGTATTTATTTTGATACGATTTTACATTATTTTATTTGTGTTTTGTATATATTTTTTTATACATATTTACATTATTTAATGTGTTTTTTGTATATATATTTGATACAAATTTACGTTATTTTAAGTCTATATGTTTATATATTTTCATTCAAATTTACATTATTTTATGTGTATTTTGTATATGTATTTCAATACAAATTTACCTATTTTTATATGTTTTTTGTATATTTGTAAGTTTAAATTATTTTTGTGTATTTTTGTTTATAGTTTTATACAAATTTAGGTTATTTTATGTGTATTTTGTATATCTATTTTCATAAAAATACACATTCTTTTCATGATATTTTGTTTATTTATTTTGACACGAATTAACATTATTTAATGTGTATTTTGTATATATATTTTTATACGTATTTACATTATTTCAAGTGTATTTTGTATATATATTTCTATAGAAATCTGCGTTATTTTATGTGTATTCGTATATATATTTTGAAACAAATTTACATTGTTTTATGTGTATTTTGCATATTTTTTCAATACAAATTTACCTTATTGTATGTGCATTTTGTATATTAATTTTAATACAAATTTGATTAATCTATGTGTATTTTGTATGTATTTTATAAAAATATGCTTTATTTTATGAATTTTGCATCTTTATTTTCATACAAATTTACATTATTTTATTGATATTCTGTGTATTTATTTTAATATGATTTTACATTATTCTATGTGTATTTTGTATATATATTTTATATAAAATGTATTTGTTTTCATTTCATACAAATCTACATTATTTTATGTATACACATAAAATATTTAAATTTGTATTGAAATAAATATACAAAATGCACATACAATAAGGTAAACTTCTATTGAAAGAGATATGCAAAAATACATATAAAACAATGTAAATTTGTTTCAAAATATATACGTATACACATAAAATAACGTAGATTTCTATAAAAAAATATATATACAAAATACACTTAAAATTAAGTAAATACGTATAAAATATGTAAACAAAATACATAAAATAATGTAAACTCGAAACAAAATAAATAAACAAATATAATAAAAGAATGTATTGGTATAAATATAAATGTACAAAATACACATACAAAATAAACATAAAATAAGGTAAATTTGTAATGAAATATATGTTCAAAATACGCATAAAATAATGCAAATTTATATGAAAATATATATACAAATACACATAAAATACCATGAATTTGTATAAAATTATATATTCAAAATAAATATTAAATAATGTAAATGCGTATAAAAATATATATACAAAGTACATATAAAATAATGCAAATTCGTATCAATATAAATCAACAAAATACCAATAAAATAATATATATTTGATTGAAAATAGATTTACAAAACACACATAACATAACTAAAATTTTATTGAAATATATACAAAATACATTAAAATAATTTGAGTTTGTATGAAAATAGATATTCAAAATATATAAAACTAATTAAATTTCTTTTGAAATATATATACAAAATACTCATAAAATATTGTAAATTTGTGTCAAAATATATAAACAAATACACATAAAATAACTTAAAATAACGTAAATATGTATCATATATATATATATATATATATATATATATATATATATATATATATATATATATATATCTATATATATATATATATATATATATATATATATATATATATATATATATATATATATATATATATATATATATATATATACAAAAAACACATTAAATAATGTAAATATGTATAAAAAAATATATATTTATATAATATATATTTTGTATATATATTTCTATAGAAATCTACGTTATTTTATGTGTATTCGTATATATATTTTGAAACAAATTTACACTGTTTTATTTGTATTTTGCGTTTTTTTTTTCAATACAAATTTACCTTATTTTATGTGTGCATTTTGTATATTAATTTTAATACAAATTTAATTATTCTATGTGTATTTTTATATATGTATTTTTTAAAAAAAATATGCTTTATCTTATGGGTATTTTGCATCTTTATTTTCATACAAATTTGAATTATTTTATTGATATTCTGTGTACTTATTTTGATACGATTTTACATTATTCTATGTATAACAAAAATAAATACAGAATACACAAAAATAGATATGCAAAATACATATAAACAATGTAAATTTGATTCAAAATATATATACGAATACACATGAAATAAGGTAGATTTCTATAAAAATATATATACAAAATACACATAAAATTAAGTAAATACGTATAAAAAATGTATACAAAATACACATAAGATAATGTAAATTAGTATCAAAATAAATAAACAAAATACCAATAAAAGTATGTGTATTTGTATAAATATATATATACAAAATACACATTAAATAATATAAATTTGTTTAAAACTATACAAAATACACATGAAATGATGTAAATACGTATGAAAATATATATACAAAATACACATTAAATAATGTAAATTCGCGTCACAATAAATAAACAAAATATCAATAAAAGAATGTGTATTTGTATGAAAATAGATATACAAAATACACATAAAATAATCTAAATTTGTATCAAACTATATACAAAAATACACAAAAATATTTTAAATTTGTATGAAAATAAATATACAAAATACACATAAAATTAGGTAAATTTGTATTGAAATACATACACAAAATACACATAAAATAATGTAAATTTGAATGAAAATACATAAACAATTTTGTATAAAAAAATATGTACAAAACACAAATAGAATAATGTAAAATCGTATCAAAATAAATACACAGAATATTAATAAAATAATGTAAATTTGTATGAAAATAAAGAAGCAAAATACCCATAAAATAACGAATTTTTTTTATTTATAAATATATATATACCAAAATACACAACAAAAAATTAAATTTGTATTAAAATAAATATACAAAAAACACATACAATAAGGTAAATTTGATTTGAAATAGATATGCAAAATACATATAAAACAATGTAAATTTGTTTCAAAATATATATACGAATTCACATAAAATGACGTAGATTTCTATAAAAATATATATACAAAATACACATAAAATGAAGTAAATACGTATAAAAAAATGTATACAAAATACACATAAAATAATGTAAATTCGTATCAAAATAAATAAACAAAATACCAATAAAAGAATGTGTATTTGTATGAATATAAATATACAAAATACACATAAAATAACGTAAATTTATATAAAACTATATACAAAAATACACAGAAGTAATTAAATTTGTATGAAAATATATACAAAATACACATGAAATAAACTAAATTTCAATTGAAATATATATACAAAATACATGAAATAAAGTAAATTTGTATCAAAATAATTATACAAATACACATATAATAACGTAAATTTGTACGAAAATATATAAACAAAATAAACATTAAATAATGTAAATACGTATAAAAAAATATGTACAAAATACACATATAATCATGTAATTCGTATCAAAATAAATAAACAAAATACCAATAAAATAATATAAATTTGTATGAGTAAACGTATGTTGCATATTTTTTCAAAACAAATTTACCTTATTATATACGCATTTTGTGTATTAATTTTAATACAAATTTAATTATTCGATGTGTATTTTTGTATCTGTATTTGTATATATATTTTTATACGCTTTTACATTATTTAATATTTATTTTGAATATATATTTTTATACAAATTCATGGTATTTTATGTGTATTTGTATATATATTTTTATTTATATTTACATTATTTTATGTGTATTTTGTACATATATTTTTTTACAAATCTACCTTATTTTATGTTTATTTTGTATGTGTATTTTGTATATTTATATTTATCCAAATACACATTCTTTTATTGGTATTTTGTTTATTTATTTAATTAATTTACATTATTTTTTATACGTATTTACATATTTTATGTGTATTTTGTATATATATTTTTATAGAAATCTACGTTTTTTTTATTTGTATTCGTATATATATTTTGAAACAAATTTACATTGTTTTATATGTATTTTTGCATATCTCTTTCAATACAAATTTACCTTATTGTATGTGCATTTTGTATATTTATTTTAATGCAAATTTAAATATTTTATGTGTATTTTGGTATATATATTTTTATAAGATTACGAAAATTTGAATAAAAATATATACAAAAAAAATCAATTTGTATGAAAATAGATATACAAAATACACATATAATTAGTTAAATTTGTATTTAAACACATGTACAAAATACACATAAAATAATGTAAATTTGTATGAAATGAAAACAAATTCACATAAAATTCGCGCCAAAATAAATAAACAAAATATCAATAAAAGAATGTGTATTTGTATGAAAATAGATATACAAAATACATATAAAATAACCTAAATTTGTATCAAACTATATACAAAAATGCACAAAAATATTTTAAATTTGAATGAAAATAAATATACAAAATACACATAAAATTAGGTAAATTTGTATTGAAATACATACACAAAATACACATAAAATAATGTAAATTTGAATCAAAATAAATACACCGAATATTAATAAAATAATGTAAATTTGAATGAAAATAAAGATGCAAAATTCCCATAAAATAGCGCATTTCTTATAAAAATATATATGCCAAAATACACATAAAATATTTAAATTTGCATTGAAATAAATATACAAAATGCACATACAATACGGTAAATTTGTATTGAAAGAGATATGCAAAAATACATATAAAACAATGTAAATTTGTTTTAAAATATATATACGAATACAAATAAAAAAACGTAGATTTCTAAAAAAATATATATACAAAGTACACATAAAATTAAGTAAATACGTATAAAAAAATGTATACAAAATACACATAAAATAATGTAATTTCGAATTAAAATAAATGTAAATTTGAATGAAAATATAACAACAAATACACTTAAAATAACGTAAATTTGTATAAAATATATATGCAAGATACACATTAAATAATGTAAATGTGTAAAAAAAATATATACAAAAAACAAAAAGAATAATGTAAAATCGTATCAAAATAAATACACAGAATATCAATAAATTAATGTAAATTTGTATAAAAATAAAGATGCAAAATTCCCAAAAATTATCGCATTTTTTATAAAAATATATATACCAAAATACACATAAAATATTTAAATTTGTATTGAAATAAATATACAAAATGCATATACAGTAAGGTAAATTTGTATTAAAAGAGATATTCAAAAATACATATCAAACAATGTATATTTGTTTCAAAATACATATACGAATACACATAAAATAAAGTAGATTTCTATAGAAATATACATACAAAATACATATGAAATTATGTAAATACGTATAAAAATATATATACAAAATACATATCAAATAATGTAAATTCGTGTCAAAATAAATAAACAAAATATCATGAAAAGAATGTGTATTTGTATAAAAATAGATAATAGATAATAAATTTGTATAAAATATATATGCAAGATACTCATTAAATAATGTAAATATGTATAAAAAAGTATATACAAAAAACAAATAGAATAATGTAAATTCGTATCAAAATAAATACACCGAATATTAATAAAATAATTTAAATTTGTATGAAAATAAAGATGCAAAATTCCCATAAAATAGCGCATTTCTTATAGAAATATATATACCAAAATACACATAAAATATTTAAATTTGTATTGAAATAAATATACAAAATGCACATAAAATAAGGTAAATTTGTATTGAAAGAGATATGCAAAAATACATATAAAACAATGTAAATTTTTTTCAAAATATATATACGAATACAAATAAAAAAACGTAGATTTCTATAAAAAATATATACAAAATACATATAAAATTAAGTAAATACGTATAAAAAATGTATACAAAATACACATAAAATAATGTAAATTCGATTTAAAATAAATAAACAAAATACCAATAAAAGAATGTGTATTTGGATAAATATAAATATACATAATACATATACAAAATAAACATAAAATAAGGTAGGTTTGTAAAAAAATATATGTACAAAATACACATAAAATAATGTAAATTTATATGAAAATATATATACAAATACACATAAAATACCATGAGTTTGAATAAAAATATATATTCAAAATAAATATTAAATAATGTGCAAGCGTATAAAAATATATATACAAAGTACATATAAAATAGTGTAAATTCGTATCAATATAAATCAACAAAACACCAATAAAATAATATATATTTGAATGAAAATAAATCTACAAAATACACATAACATAACTAAAATTTGTATTAAAATATATACAAAAATACATAGAAATAATTTGAGTTTGTATGAAAATAGATATAGAAAATCTGATAATCTGATTTTATATTATTTTTATAAAATCTGAATATTGTTTATTGAATTTGAAACGAATTTACCTTATTTTGTATATCTATTTTCATACAAATTAAAATACTTCTGCGTATTTTTGTATATAGTTTTATATAAATTTACGTTATTTTATGTGTATTTTGTATATTTATATTTATACAAATACATATTCTTTTATTGGTATTTTGTATATTTATTTTGATGCGAATTTACATTATTTTATGAGTATTTTGTAAACATTTTTTTATACGTATTTACTTCATTTATGTGTATTTTGTATATATATTTTTATAGAAATCTACGTTATTTTATGTGTATTCGTATATATATTTTGAAACAAATTTACATTGTTTTATATGTATTTTGCATATCTATTTCAATACAAATTTACCTTATTGTATGTGTTTTTTAAATATTTATTTTAATACAAATTTAATTTTTTTATGTGTATTTTGGTATATATGGAGAGATAAATTTGTATTGAAAGAGATATTCAAAAATACATAATAAACAATGTAAATTTGTTTCAAAATATATATACGAATACACATAAAATAACGTAGATTTCTATAAAAATATATACAAAATACACATAAAATGAAGTAAATACGTATAAAAAAATGAATACAAAATACACATAAAAATCGTATCAAAATAAATAAATTAAATAAGAGTAAAAGAATGTGTATTTGTATAAATATAAATATACAAAATACACAAAAAATATCGTAAATTTGTATAAAACTATATACAAAAATACACAGAAGTAATTAAATTTGTATGAAAATATATATACAAAATACAGCTAAAATAAGCTAAATTTGAATTGAAATGTACATACAAAATACATAAAATAATGTAAATCTGTATCAAAATATTTATACAAATACATATAATAACGTAGATTTGTTTAAAAATATTTAAACAAAATACACATTAAGTAATGTAAATACGTATAAAAAACATGTACAAAATACACATATAATCATGTAACTCGTATCAAAATAAATAAACAAAATAGCAATAAAATAATGTAAATTTGTATGAGAAAACATTTACAAATAACGCAAATTTCTATAACCTAAATTTGTATAAAACTATATACAAAAATACACAAAAATTATTTAAATTCGTTTGAAAAGAAATATACAAAATACACATAAAATTTGGTAAATTTGTATTGAAATACATATACAAAATACACATCAAATAATGTAAATTTGAATGAAAATATATAAACAAATACACTTAAAATAACGTAAATTTGTATAAAATATATATGCAAGATACACATTAAATAATGTAAATGTGTATAAAAAATATATACAAAACAAATAGAATGATGTAAAATCGTATCAAAATAAATACACAGAATATCAATAAAATAATGTAAATTTGTATGAAAATAAAGATGCAAAATTCCCAAAATTATCGCATTTTTTATAAAAATATATTTACCAAAATACACATAAAATATTTAAATTTGTATTGAAATAAATATACAAAATGCATATACAGTAAGGTAAATTTGTATTGAAAGAGATATTCAAAAATACGTATAAAACAATGTAAATCTGTTTCAAAATATATATACGAATAAACATAAAATAAAGTAGATTTCTATAGAAATATATATACAAAATACATATGAAATTATGTAAATACGTATAAAAATATATATACAAAATACATATCAAATAATGTAAATTCGTGTCAAAATAAATAAACAAAATATCATGAAAAGAATGTGTATTTGTATGAAAATAGATAATAGATAATAAATTTGAATAAAATATATATGCAAGATACACATTAAATAATGTAAATATGTATAAAAAAGTATATACAAAAAACAAATAGAATAATGTAACATCGTATGAAAATAAATACGCCGAATATTAATAAAATAATGTAAATTTGTATGAAAACAAAGTTGCAAAATTCCTATAAAATAGCGCATTTCTTATAAAAATATATATACTAAAATACATATAAAATATTTAAATTTGCATTGAAATAAATATACAAAATGCACATACAATAAGGGAAATTTGTATTGAAAGAGATATGCAAAAATACATATAAAACAATGTAAATTTGTTTCAAAATATATATACGAATACAAATAAAAAAACGTTGATTTCTATAAAAATATATATACAAGATACACATAAAATTAAGTAAATACGTATAAAAAAATGTTAACAAAATACACACAAAATAATGTAAACTCGAAACAAAATAAATAAACAAAATACCAATAAAAGTATGTGTATTTGTATAAATATAAATGTGCAAAATTCACATACAAAATAAACATAAAATAAGTTAAATTTGTAATGAAATATATGTTCAAAATACACATAAAATAATGTAAATTTATATGAAAATATATATACAAATACACATAAAATACCATGAATTTGTATAAAATTATATATTCAAAATAAATATTAAATAATGTAAATGCGTATAAAAATATATATACAAAGTACATATAGAATAATGTAAATTCGTATCAAAATAAATAAACAAAAAAACAATAAAAGAATGTGGATTTGTATAAATGTAAATATACAAAATACACATAAAATAACGTAAATTTGTATAAAACTATATACAAAAATACACAGAAGTTATTAAATTCGTATGAAAATAGATATACAAAATACAGATAAAATAAGCTAAATTTGAATTGAAATGTATATAGAAAATACATAAAATAATGTAAATTTGTATCAAAATATTTATAAAAATACATATAATAACGTAAATTTGTTTAAAAATATATAAACAAAATTCACATTAAGTAATGTAAATACGTTTAAAAAATATGTACAAAATACACATACAATCATGTAATTCGTATCAAACTAAATAAACAAAATATCAATAAAATAATGTAAATTTGAATGAGAAAACATATACAAATACATATAAAATAACGCTAATTTCCATAAAAATATATGTCCAAAAATGAACGTAAAATAAAGTAACTTTGGATAAAAATATATATACAAAACACTCATTAAATAATGTAAATGCGTACATAAAATAACCTAAATTTGTATAAAACTATATACAAAAATACACAAAAATAATTTAAATTTTTATGAAAAGAAATATACAAAATACACATCAAATTAGGTTAATTTGTATTGAAATACATATACAAAATACATATAAAATAATGTAAATTTGAAAGAAAATATATAAACAAATATACATATAATAACGTAAATTTGTATGAAATATATAATCAAAATGCACATTAAATAATGTAAATATGTATAAAAAAATATATAAAAAACACAAATAGAATAATGTAAAATCGTATCAAAATATATACACAGAATATTAATAAAATAATGTAAATTTGTATGAAAATTAAGATGCAAAATACCTATAAAATAACGCATTTTTTATAAAAATATTGATACCAAAACACACATAAAATATTTGAATTTGTATTAAAATAAATATACAAAATGCATATACAATAAGGTAAATTTGTATTGAAATAGATATGCAAAATACATATAAAATAATGTAAATTTGTTTCAAAATATATATACGAATACACATAAAATAACGTAGATTTCTATAAAAATACATATACAAAATACACATAATATTAAGTAAATACGTATAAAAAAATGTATACAAAATACACACAAAATAATGTAAATTCGTATAAATGTAAATAAACAATATACCAATAAAAGAATGATTATTTGTATAAATTTAAATATACAAAATGCACATAAAATAACGTAAATTTATATAAAACTATATACATAAAATAACGCAAATTTCTATAAAAATATATGTACAAAAATGAACATAAAATAAATTTGCAAAAAAATATATATACAAAACACACTTTAGATAATGTAAATGAGTATAAAAATATGTATACAAAATACCTATGAAATAATCTTGATTCGTATCGAATTAAATTAAGAAAATATCAATAAAATAATGTAATTTTGGATGAAAATGTATATACAAAATACACATAAAATAACCTAAATACAAATACAAATATACACATAAAATAATTTAAAATTGAATGAAATAAATATACAAAAAAACATGAAATAAGGTAAATTTGTAATGAAATATATGAAAAAATACACATAAAATAATATAAATTTGTATGAAAATATATATACAAATACACATTAAATAACATGAATTTGTATAAAATTTGTATCAAAATATATACTTATACACACAATAAAATAACGTAATTTTTTTATGAAAATGTATATACAAAAAACACCTAAAATAATGTAAATTTGTATGAAAATATATAAACAAATACACATAAAATAATGTAAATTTGGATAAAATATATATACAAAATGAACATTAAATAATGTAAATATGTATAAAAAAAATACAAAATACACATAGAATAATGTTAAATCGTATCAAAATAAATAAAGAGAATATCAATAAAATAATGTAAATTTGTATGAAAATAAAGATGCAAAATATCCATATAATAACGCATATTTGCATAAAAATATATATACAAAAATACCTATAAAATAGTTAAATTTGTATTAAAATAAATATACAAAATGCACGTACAATAAAGTAAATTTGTATTGAAATAGATATGCAAAATACACATCAATTATATAAATTTGTCTCAAAATATATAAACGAATACTCATAAAATAGAGTAAATTTCTATGAAAATATACATGCAAAATAGATATACAAAATACACATATAACTAGTTAAATTTGTATTTAAATACATGTACAAAAAACACATAAAATAATGTAGATTTGTATGAAATGAAAACAAATACATTTTATATAAAATATATATACAAAATACACATAGAATAATGTAAAATCATATCAAAATAAATACACAGAATATCAATAAAATAATGTAGATTTGTATGAAAATAAAGATGCAAAATACCCATAAAATAAAGCATATTTTTATAAAAATATATATACAAAAATACACATAGATTAATTAAATTTGTATTAAAATTAATATACAAAATGCACATACAATAAGGTAAATTTGTATTGAAAAAATATGCAAAATACACATAAAATTATTTTGTATATCTACTTTATACAAATGTACGTTATTTTATGTGAATTTGTTATCATTTCATCCAAATTTACATTATTTTATGTGTATTTTGTACATGTATTTAAATACAAATTTAACTAATTACATATTTTTATAAAAATACATATACAAAAATACACATAGATTAATCAAATTTGTATTAAAACTAATATACAAAATGCACATACAATAAGGTAAATTTGTATTGAAAAAATATGCAAAATTCACATAAAACAAAGTAATTTTTTTTCAAAATATATATTCGAATACACTTAAAATAACGCAGATTTCTATAGAAATATATATACAAAATACACTTGAAATAATGTAAATACGTATAAAAAAAATATATACAAAATACACGTTAAATAATGTTAATTCGTGTCAAAATAAATAAACAAAATATCATGAAAAGAATGTGTATTTGTATGAAAATAGATATACAAAATACACATAAAATAACCTAAATTTGTATAAAACTATATACAAAAATACACAAAAATAATTTAAACTTGTATGAAAATAAATATACAAAAAACGTATAAAAATAGGTAAATTTGTATTGAAATACATATACAAAATACACATAAAATAATGTAAATTTGAGTGAAAATATATAAACATATAGACTTAAAATAACGTAATTTTTTTTCAAATATATATACAAAAAAAACATTAAATAATGTAAATATGTATAAAAAAAATATAAACAAAACTCAAATAAAATAATGTAAAATCGTATCAAAATAAATACAGAAAATATGAATAAAATAATGTAAATTTGTATGAAAATTAAGATGCAAAATACCCATAAAATAACGCATTTTTTATAAAAATATATATACGAAAAAACATAAAATATTTGATTTTGTATTAAAATAAATAGATATACAAAATACACATAAAATAAGCTAAATTAAATGAAAAATATATACAAAATACACATATAACTAGTTAAATTTGTATTTAAATACATGTACAAAAAACACATAAAATAATGTAGATTTGTATGAAATGAAAACAAATACATTTTATATAAAATATATATACAAACACCACATAGAATAATGTAAAATCATATCAAAATAAATACACAGAATATCAATAAAATAATGTAGATTTCTATGAAAATAAAGATGCAAAATACCCATAAAATAAAGCATATTTTTATAAAAATACATATACAAAAATACACATAGATTAATTAAATTTGTATTAAAATTAATATACAAAATGCACATACAATAAGGTAAATTTGTATTGAAAAAATATGCAAAATACACATAAAATTATTTTGTATATCTACTTTATACAAATGTACGTTATTTTATGTGAATTTGTTTTCATTTCATCCAAATTTACATTATTTTATGTGTATTTTGTACATGTATTTAAATACAAATTTAACTAATTACATATTTTTATAAAAATACATATACAAAAATACACATAGATTAATCAAATTTGTATTAAAACTAATATACAAAATGCACATACAATAAGGTAAATTTGTATTAAAAAAATATGCAAAATTTACATAAAACAATGTAAATTTTTTTCAAAATATATATTCGAATACACTTAAAATAACGCAGATTTCTATAGAAATATATATACAAAATACACTTGAAATAATGTAAATACGTATAAAAAAATATATACAAAATACACGTTAAATAATGTTAATTCGTGTCAAAATAAATAAACAAAATATCATGAAAAGAATGTGTATTTGTATGAAAATAGATATACAAAATACACATAAAATAACCTAAATTTGTATAAAACTATATACAAAAATACACAAAAAATAATTTAAACTTGTATGAAAATAAATATACAAAAAAACATAAAAATAGGTAAATTTGTATTGAAATACATATACAAAATACACATAAAATAATGTAAATTTGAGTGAAAATATATAAACACATAGACTTAAAATAACGTAATTTTTTTTCAAATATATATACAAAAAAAACATTAAATAATGTAAATATGTATAAAAAAAATATAAACAAAACACAAATAAAATAATGTAAAATCGTATCAAAATAAATACAGAAAATATGAATAAAATAATGTAAATTTGTATGAAAATTAAGATGCAAAATACCCATAAAATAACGCATTTTTTATAAAAATATATATACGAAAAAACATAAAATATTTGATTTTGTATTAAAATAAATAGATATACAAAATACACATAAAATAAGCTAAATTTGAATTGAAATATATATTCAAAATACATAAATTAATGTAAATTTGTATCAAATAACCTATACAAATACACATATAATAATGTAAATTTGTATAAAAATATATAAACAAAATACACATTAAATAATGTAAATACGTATACAAAAAATATAAAAAATACACAAATAATCATGTAATTCGTATCCAAATAAATAGACAAAATAACAAAAAATAATGTAAATTTATGAGAAAACATATACAAAATACACATAAATAACGCAAATATCAATAAAATATATATAATATAATATATTTTTATACATATTTAAAATATTTAATGTATATTTTGTATATATATATTATCAAATTTACGTGATTTTATATGTATTTGTTTATATATTTTCATACAAATTTACATTATTTTATACGAGTTTTGTAAATGTATTTCAATACAAATTTGCCTAACTTTATGTGTATTTTGCATATCTATTTTCAAACAAATTTAAATTATTTTTTTGTATATTTGTATATATTTTATACAAATTTAGTTATTTTATTTGTTTTGTATATACATTTTCCTGCAAATATACATTCTTTTATTGGAATTTGTGTATTTAATTTTTACGAATTTACATTATTTTATGTATATATATATATATATATATATATATATATATATATATATATATATATATATATATATATATATATATATATATATATATATATATATATATATATATATATATATATATATATATATATATATATATTTTTCAACGTATTTAAACTATTTTAGGTGTATATACATTTTCATAAAAATTTACGTTATTTTATTGTGTGTATTCGTGTATATTTTGAAACAAATTTTATACAAATTTATGTTATTTTATGTGAATTTGTATATATATTTTCATACAAATTTATATTATTTCATGTGTATTCTTTCATATTTTTTTATTACAAATCTACCTTATTTTATGTTTATTTTGCATATTTATTTCATTCAATTTTAAATTAATTAATGTGTATATTTGTATTTGTATTTAGGTTATTTTATGTGTGTTTTCTATATATATTTTCATCCAAAATTACATTATTTTATTGTTATTTTCTTAATTTAACTCGATACGAATTTAAATTATTTCATAGGTATTTTGTATACATATTTTATACTCATTTACATTATCTAATGTGTGTTTTGTATATATTTTTTATGCAAACTAATTTTATGTGCATTTTGTACATATATTTTATAGAAAATTAAAAAGTTATTTTATGTTTATGTTGTATATTTTTTCTCATAAAAAGTTAAATTATTTAACTTTGTTTTTGTTTTTTTATTTTGATACGAATGACTTGATTATTAGTGTATTTTGTAAATATTTTTTATACGTATTTACATTACTGTGTATTTTGTTTATATATTTTTTACAAATTTACGTTATTATATGTGTATTTGTTAAAAATATTTTGAAACGAATTTACTTTATTTTATGTATTTTGTATATATATTTCAATTCAAATTTAGCTTATTTTGTGTGTATTTTGTATATCTATTTTCATACAAATTTAATTACTTCTGTGTATTTTTGTATATAGTTTTATACAAATTTACGTTATTTTATGTGCATTTTGTACATTTATATTTATACAAATACACATTCTCTTATTGGTATTTTGTTTATTTATATTTATACGAATTTACATTATTTTATTTGTATTTTGTATATATATATTTATAGAAATCTACGTTATTTTATGTGTATTCGTATATATATTTTGAAACAAATTTACATTGTTTTATATGTTTTTTGCATATCTATTTCAATACAAAATTCAAATATTTTATGTGTATTTTGGTATATATAATTTTATAAAAAATGCGTTATTTTATAGGTTTTTTGCATCATAGTTTTTATACAAATGTTCATTATTTTATTAATATTCTGTGTATATATTTTGATACGATTTTATATTATACTATTTGTGTTATGTATATATTTTTTTATACATATTATCATTATTTAATGTGTATTTTTTATATATACTTTATACAAATTAACGTCATTTTAAGTGTATTTGTTTATATAATTTCATTCAAACATACATTATTTTAAGTGTATTTTGTATATGTATTTCAATACAAATTTACCCAATTTTATGTGTATTTTGTATATTTATTTTCATACAAATTTAAATTATTTTTGTGTTTTTTTGTATACACATATAGAGTAAATTTCTATGAAAATATATATTCAAAATACATATAAAATTATGTAAATAAGTATAAAAATATATATATCAAATACACCAAAAAAAAATGAAAATTCGTATCAAAATAAATAAACAAAATTCCGATAAAAGAACGTATATTTGTAGGAAAATAAATATACAAAATACACATAAAATTACGAAAATTTGAATACAAGTATATACAAAAAAACAAAAAAATGAATTTCAATTTGTATGAAAATAGATATACAAAATAAACATATAATTAGTTAAATTTGTATTTAAATACATATACAAAATACACATAAAATAATTTAAATTTGTATGAAATGAAAACAAATTCACATAAAATAACGTACATTGGTATAAAATAGATATACAAAATATACATAGAATAATGTAACATCGTATCAAAATAAATACACAGAATATCAATAAAATAATGTAATTTTGTATGAAAATAAAGATGCAAAATACCCATAAAATAAAGCATATTTTTATAAAAATACATATACAAAAATACACATAGAATAGCTAAATTTGTATTAAAATTAATATACAAAATGCACGTACAATAAGGTAAGTTTGTATTGAAAAAATATGCAAAATGCACATAAAACAATGTATATTTGTTTCAAAATATATATACGAATACACATAAAATAACGTATATTTATATAGAAATATATATACAAAATACACATGAAATGACGTAAATACGTATAAAAATATATATACACAACACACATTAAATAATGTAAATTCGCATCAAAATAAATAAACAAAATATCAATAAAAGAATGTGTATTTGTATGAAAATAGATATACAAAATACACATAAAATATTGTAAATTTGAATAAAACCCTATACAAAAATACACAAAAAATAATTTAAATTTGTATAAAATATATATACAAAATACACATGAAATTAGGTAAATTTCTATTGAAATACATATACAAAATACACATAAAATAATGTAAATTTGAATAAAATATATAAACAAATACACTTAAAAGAACGAAAATTTGTATGAACATATATAGAAAATACACATTAAATAATGTATATATATAAAAAAATATACAAAACACAAATAGAATAATGTAAAATAGTATCAAAATAAATACACAGAATATTAATAAAATAATGTAAATTTGTATGAAAATAAAGATGCAAAATACCCATAAAACAACGCATTTTTTATGAAAATATATATACTAAAATCCACATAAAATATTTTAATTTGTATTACAATAAATATACAAAATGCACATACAATAAGGTAAGTTTGTATTGAAATAGATATGCAAAATACATATAAAACAATGTAAATTTGTTTCAAAATATACATACGAATACACATAAAATAACGAAGATTTCTATAAAATATATATACAAAATACACATAAAATGAAGTAAATACGTATAAGAAAATGTATACAAAATACACATAAAATAATGTAAATTCGTATCAAAATAAATAAACTAAATGCCAATAAAAGAATGTTTACTTGTATAAATATAAATATACAAAATACACATAAAATAACGTAAAATTGTATAAAACTATATACAAAAATAAACAAAACCAATTAAATTCATATGAAAATAGATATACAAAAGACACATAAAATAAGCTAAATTTGAATTGAAATAAATATAGAAAATACATAAAATAATGTAAATTTGTATCAAAATATATATTCAAATACACATATAATAACGTAAATTTGAATAAAAATATATAAACAAAATACACATTAAATAATGTAAATACGTATAAAAGATATGTACGTAATGTAAAATTTTATAAAATTAAAGATGCAAAATACCCATAAAATATCTCATTTTTAAAAAAATATATTTACAAAAATACACATAAAATAATTAAATTTGTATTAAAATAAATATACAAAATACACATACAATAATGTAGATTTTTATTGAAATAGATATGCAAAAAACACATAAAATAGTGAAAATGTTTATCAAAATATATACGAATACACACAATAAAATTACGTAAATTCTTATGAAAATATATATACAAAATACACATAAAATAATGTAAATACATAGAAAAACATATAAACAAAATACACATAAAATAATGTAAATTCGTATCAAAATAAATAAACAAAATTTCCTCTAAGAGAATGTATGTGTAGGAAAATATATATACAAAATACAAATAAAATAAAAAAAATTTGTATAAAAATAATACAAAAATACACAAAAATAATTTAAATTAGTTTGGAAATAGATATGCAAAATACAAATGAAATTCGGCAAATTTTTATTGAAATACATATACAAAATACACAAAAAATAATGTAAATTTGTATGAAAATATATAAACAAATACACATAAGATAACGTAAATTTCCATAAAATATATGAACAAAATATACATTAAATAATGTAAATATGTCTAAAAATATATATACAAAATACACAAAATAACGTAAAATCGTATCAAAATAAATAAACAGACAATCAATAAAATAATGTAAATTTGTATGAAAATAAAGATGCAAAATACCCATATAGTAACGCATATTTGTTTAAAAATATATATACAAAAATACACATAAAATAATTAAATTTGCATCAAAATAAATATACAAAAGGCACATACAATAAAGAAAATTTGTATTGAAATAGATATGCGAAATACACATAAATAATTTAAATTTGTATCAAAATATATATACGAATACACATAAAATAGAGTAAGTTTCTATGAAAATATATATTCAAAATACATATAAAATTATGTAAATAAGTATAAAAATATATATATCAAATACACCTAAAATAATGAAAACTCGTATCAAAATAAATAAACAAAATTCCGATAAAAGAACGTATATTTGTAGGAAAATAAATATACAAAATTCACATAAAATTACGAAAATTTGAATAAAAATATATACTAAAATACGCAAAATTAATTTCAATTTGTATGAAAATAGATATACATAATACACATATAATTAGTTAAATTTGTATTTAAATACATGTACAAAATACACATAAAATAATGTAAATTTGTATGAAATGAAAACAAATTCACATAATATAACGTTCATTTGTATGAAATATATATACAAAATATACATAGAATAATGTAAAATCGTATCAAAATAAATACACAGAATATCAATAAAATAATGTAAATTTGTATGAAAATAAAGATGCAAAATACCCATAAAATAAAGCATTTTTTATGAAAATACATATACAAAAATACACATAGAATAATTAAATTTGTATTAAAATTAATATACAAAATGCACGTACAATAAGGTAAATTTATATTGAAAAAATATGCAAAATGCACATAAAACAATGTATATTTGTTTCAAAATATATATACGAATACACATAAAATAACATATATTTCTATAGAAATATATATACAAAATACACATGAAATGACGTAAATACGTATAAAAATATATATACACAATACACATTAAATAATGTGAACTCGCGTCAAAATAAATAAGCAAAATATCAATAAAAAATGTGTATTTGTATGAAAATAGATATACAAAATACACATAAAATATTTTAAATTTATATAAAACTTTTTATAAAAATATATATACCAAAATAATAAAATTTTAAAATTTGTATTACAATAAATATACAAAATGCACATACAATAAGGTAGATTTATATTGAAATAGATATGCTAAATACATATAAAACAATGTAAATTTGCTTCAAAATATATATACCAATACACATAAAATAACGTAGATTACTATAAAAATATATATACAAAATACACATTAAATGAAGTAAATACGTATAAGAAAATGTATACAAAGTACACATAAAATAATTAAATTTGTATTAAAATAAATATACAAAATACACATACAATAAGGTAAATCTATATTGAAATAGATATGCAAAATAAACATAAAATAATGTAAATTTGTATCAAATCATATACGAATACACACAATAAAATAACGTAAATTTTTATGAAAATATATATAAAAAATACACATAAAATAATGTAAATACGAAGAAAAATATATATACAAAATACACATAAAATTATGAAAATTCTTATGAAAATAAATGAACAAAACTCCACTAAAAGAATGTATATTTATAGGAAAATATATATACAAAATACAAATAAAATAACTAAAATTTGTATAAAAATATATAAAAAATACATAAAAATAATTTAAATATGTTTGAAAATAGATATGCAAAATACACATAAAATTAGGCAAATCTGTATTGAAATACATATACAAATTACACATAAAATATTGTAAATTTGTATGAAAATATATAAACAAATACACATAAAATAGCGTAAATTTATATAAAATACATATACAAAATATACATTAAATAATGTAAATGTCTATAAAAATATATATATAAAATACACATAGAATAAAGTAAAATCGTATCAAAATAAATAAACAGAATATCAATAAAATAATGTAAATTTGTATGAAAATAAATATGCAAAATACCCAGATAATTACGAATATTTTTACAAAAATACACATAAGATAATTAAATTTGTATTAAAATAAATATACAAAATACACATTTTGTATACATTTGAAATAGATATGCAAAGTAAACATAAATAATGTAAATTTGTATCAAAATATATATACGAATACCCATAAAATAGAGTAAATTTCTATGAAAATATATATTCAAAACACAAATAAAATTATATAAATAAGTATAAAAATATACATATCAAATACACCTAAAATAATGTAAATTCGTATAAAAATAAATAAACAAAATTACGATAAAAGATGCAAGATACACATTAAATAATGTAAATATGTATAAAAAAATATATACAAAAAACAAATAGAATAATGTGAAATCGTATCAAAATAAATACACCGAATATTAATAAAATAATGTAAATTTGTATGAAAATAAAGATGCAAAATTCCCATCAAATAGCGCATTTCTTATAAAAAGAATACTAAAGAATAATGTAAAATTGATAAAAAAAACAACAACAATATAAATAAAATAATGTAAATTTGCATGAAAATAAAAATGCAAAATACCCATAAAATAAAGCATATTTTTTGAAAAATACATATACAAAAATACACATAGCATAATTAAATTTGTATTAAAATTAATATACAAAATGCATATACAATAAGGTAAATTTGTATTGAAAAAATATGCAAACTACACATAAAACAGTGTCAATTTATTTCAAAATCTATATACGAATACTCATAAATCAACGTAGATTTCTATAGAAATATATATACAAAATACACATCAAATGATGTAAACACGTATAAAAAAAAAATATATATATATATATATATATATATATATATATATATATATATATATATATATATATATATATATATATATATATATATATATATATATATATATATATATATATATATATATATATATATATATATATATATATATATATATATATATATATATATATATATATATATATATATATATATATATTTATATATATATATATATATATATATAAATATATATATATATATATATATATATATATAAATATATATATAATATATATATATTTATATAAATAAATATACAAAAATACACAAAAATATTTTAAATTTTTATGAAAATAAATATACAAAATACACATAAAATTAGGTAAATTTGTATTGAAATACATACACAAAATTCACATAAAATAATGTAAATTTGAATCAAAATACATAAGCAAATACACTTAAGATAACGTTAATTTGTATAAAAAAATATGTACAAAACACAAATAGAATAATGTAAAATCGTATCAAAATAAATACACAGAATATTAATAAAATAATGTAAATTTGTATGAAAATAAAGAAGCAAAATACCCATAAAATAACGCATTTTTTTTTTAAATATATATACCAAAATACACATCAAAAAATTAAATTTGTATTAAAATAAATATACAAAAAACACATACAATAAGGTAAATTTGTATTGAAATAGATATGCAAAATACATATAAAACAATGTAAATTTGTTTCAAAATAAATATACGAATACACATATAATAACGTAGATTTCTATAAAAATATATATACAAAATACACATAAAATGAAGTAAATACGTATAAAAAAATGTATACAAAATACACATAAAATAATGTAAACTCGTATCAAAATAAATAAACAAAATAGCAATAAAAGTATGTGTATTGTATATATATAAATATACAAAATACACATAAAATAACGTAAATTTATATAAAACTATATACAAAATTCACAGAAATAATTAAATTTGTATGAAAATAAATACAAAATACACAAAATAAGCTAAATTTTAATTGAAATATATATAAAAAATACATAAAATAAAGTAAATTTGTATCAAAATATTTATACAAATACACATATAATAACGTAAATTTGTATGAAGATATATAAACAAAATACACATTAAATAATGTAAATACGTATAAAAAAATATGTACAAAATACACATATAATCATGTAATTCGTATCAAAATAAATAAACAGAATACCAAATAATATAAATTTGTATGAGTAAAGTGTATGTTGCATTTTTTCAATACAAATTTACCTTATTATATACGCATTTTGTATATTAATTTTAATATATGTGTATTTGAATATATATTTTGATACAAATTTACATTATTTTATGTATTTTCTATATTTATTTCAGTTTAAATTTAGCTTATTTCATGTGTCTTTTGTATATCTATTTTCATACAAATTTAATTATTTTTGTTTATTTTTGTATATAGTTTTCTACAATTTTACGTTATTTTATGTGTATTTTGTATATTTATATTTATACAAGTAAACATTCTTTTATTGGCATTTAGTTTATTTATTTTGATACGAGTTTACATTATTTTATGTGTATTTTGTATACATTTTCTTATACGTATTTACTTCATTTTATGTGTATTTTGTATATATATTTTTATAGAAATCTACGTTATTTTATGTGTATTCGTATATATATTTTGAAACAAATTTACATTGTTTTATGTGTATTTTGCATATCTATTTCAATAAAAATTTACCTTATTGTATGTGCATTTTGTATATTTATTGTAATACAAATTTAAATATTTTATGTGTATTTTTATATATATATTTTCATAAAAAATGCGTTGTTTTATGGGTATTTTGCATCTTTATTTTCATACAAATTTACATTATTTTATTAATAATCTGTGTATTTATTTTGATACTATTTTACATTATTTTATTTGTGTTTTGTATATATTTTTTTATACATATTTACATTATTTAATGTGTATTTTCTATATATATTTCATACAAATTTACGTTATTTTAAGTGTATTTGTTTATATATTTTCATTCAAATTTACATTATTTTATGTGTATTTTGTATATGTATTTCAATAGAAATTTAACTAGTTTTATGTGTATTTTGTATATATATTTTTATACAAATTTAAAATATTTTTGTGTATTTTTTTAATAGAGTTTTATACAAATTTACAATATTTTATGTGTATTTTGTATATCTATTTTCATACAAATACACATTCTTTTATTGATATTTTGTTTATTTATTTTGATGCGAATTTACATTATTTAATGTGTATTGTGTATATATATTTTTATACGTATTTACGTCATTTCATGTGTATTTTTATATATATATTTCTATAGAAATATACGTTATTTTATGTGTATTCGTATATATTTGAAACAAATATACATTGTTTTATGTGCATTTTGTATATTTTTTCAATACAAATTTCCCTTATTGTACGTGCATTTTGTATATTAATTTTAATACAAATTTAATAATTCTATGTGTATTCTTGTATATGTATTTTTAAAAAAAATTGCTTTATTTTATGGGTATTTTGCATCTTTATTTTCATACAAAATTACATTATTTTATTGATATTCTGTGTATTTATTTTGATACGATTTTACATTCTTCTATGTATATTTTGTATATCTATTTTATACAAATGTACGCTATTTTATGTGAATTTGTTTTCATTTCATACAAATTTACATTATTTTATGTGTATTTTGTACATGTATTTAAATACAAATTTAACTAATTATATGTGTATTTTGTTTATCTATTTTCATACAAATTGAAATTTTTTTTTTTTTTTTTTTGTATATATTTTTATTCAAATTTTCGTAATTTTATGTGTATTTTGTATATTTATTTTCCTACAAATATACGTTCTTCTATCGGAATTTTGTTTATTTATTTTGATACGAATTTTCATTTTTTTAGGTGTTTTTGATATATATATTTTTATACTTATTTACACAATTTTATATGTATTTTGAATATATATTTTCATAGAAATTTACTCTATATGTATATACAAAAAAACTCAAAAATAATTTAAATTTTTATGAAAATAAATATACAAAATACACATAAAATTAGGTAAATTTGTATTGAAATACATATACAAAATACACTTAAAATAATGTAAATTTGAATGAAGTTATATAAACAAATACACTTAAAATGACGTTAATTTGTATAAAATATATATAAAAAATACACATTAAATAATGAAAATATGTATAAAAAAATATATAAAAAACACAAATAGAATAATATAAAATCGTATCAAAATATATTCAGAATATTAATAAAATAATGTACATTTGTATGAAAACTAAGATGCAAAATACCTATTAAATAACGCATTTTTTATAAAATTATACACATAAAATATTTGAATTTGTATTAAAATAAATATACAAAATGCACATACAATAAGGTAAATTTGTATTGAAATAGATATGCAAAAAACATATAAAACAATGTAAATTTGTTTCAAAATATATACGAATACACATAAAATAACGTAGATTTCTATAAATATATATATACAAAATACAAATAAAATTAAGTAAATACGAATCAAAAATGTATACAAAATACACATAAAATAATGTAAATTCGTATAAATATAAATAAACAAAATACCAATAAGAGAATGTGTATTTGTATAAATATAAATATACAAAATGCACATAAAATAACGTAAATTTGTATAAAACTATATACAAAAATACACAGAAGTGATTAAATTTGCATAAAAATAGATATACAAAATACAAACAAAATAAGCTAAATTTGAATTGAAATATATATACAAAATACATAAAATAAAGTAAATTCGTTTCAAAATATTTTTAACAAATACACATATAATAACGCAAATTTGTAAAAAAAATATATAAACAAAATACACATTAAGTAATGTAAATACGTATAAAAAAATATTTACAAAATACACCAATAATCAAGTCATTCGTATCAAAATAAATAAACAAAAAACTAATTAAATAATGTAAATTTGTATGAGAAAACATAAACAAAATACACATAAAATAACGTTTTAAGTTTCTATAAAAATATATGTACAAAAATGCACATAAAATTAGTTTGCATAAAAAAATATATACAAAACACACATTAGATAATGTAAATGAGTATAAAAATATGTATACAAAATACCTATGAAATAATCTAAATTCGTATCGAGTTAAATTAAGAAAATAACAATAAAATAATGTAATTTTGGATGAAAATATATATAGAAAACACACATAAAATAACCTAAATACAAATACAAATATACACATTAAATAATTTAAAATTGAATGAAATAAATATACAAAATAAACATAAAATAAGGTAAATTTGTAATAAAATATATGTAAGAATACATATAAAATAATATAAATTTGTATGAAAATATATATACAAATACACATAAAATAACATGAATTTGTATAAAATGTTTCAAAATATATACGAATACACACAATAAAATAACGTAAATTTTTATGAAAATGTATATATAAAATACACATAAAATAGTTTAAATACGTAGAAAATATATATACAAAATATACATAAAATAATGTAAATTCGTAAAAAATTAAATACACAAAATTCCAATAAAAGAATGTATATTTGTAGGAAAATATATATACAAAAAACAAATAAAATAACTAGAATTTGTATAAAAATATATACAAAAATACACAAAAATAATTTAAATTTGTTTGAAAATAGATATGCAAAAGACACATAAAGTTAGGCAAATTTGTATTAAAATACATATACAAAACTCACATAAAATAATGTAAATTTGTATGAAAATATATAAACAAATACATATAAAATCACGTAAATTTGGATAAAATATATATATACAAAATATACATTAAATATTTTAAATACGTATAAAAATATATTATATTATATATATTTTCATTGATATTGGCGTTATTTATGTGTATTTTGAATATGTTTTCTCATAGAAATTTACAGTATTTTATTGGTATTTTGTCTATTTATTTTGATACGAATTACATGATTATTTGTGTATTTTTTACATTTTTTTATACGTATTTACATTATTTAATGTGTATTTTGTTTATATTTTTTTTATACAAATTTACGTTATTATATGTGTATTTGTATAGGTATTTTGATACAAATTTACATTATTTTATGTATTTTGTATATATATTTCAATTCAAATTTAGCTTATTTTATGTGTATTTTGTGTATGTATTTATTTTAATACAAAATCAAATATTTTATGTTTTTTCGTATATATATTTTTATAAAAAATGCGTTATTTTATGGGTATTTTGCATCTTAATTTTCATACAAATTTATATTATTTTATTAATATTTTCTGTATTTATTTTGATACGATTTTACATTATTTTATTTGTGTTTTGTATATATTTTTTTATACATATTTACATTATTTAATGTATTTTTTGTATATATATTTGATACAAATTTACGTTATTTTAAGTCTATATGTTTATATATTTTCATTCAAATTTACATTATTTTATGTGTATTTTGTGTATGTATTTCAATACAAATTTACCTATTTTTATATGTTTTTTGTATATTTATTTTCATACAAGTTTAAATTATTTTTGTGTATTTTTGTATATAGTTTTATACAAATTTAGGTTATTTTATGTGTATTTTGTCTATCTATTTTCATACAAATACACATTCTTTTCATGATATTTTTTTATTTATTTTGACACGAATTAACATTATTTAACGTGTATTTTGTATATATATTTTTATACGTATTTACATTATTTCAAGTGTATTTTGTATATATATTTCTATAGAAATCTGCGTTATTTTATGTGTATTCGAATATATATTTTGAAACAAATTTACATTGTTATATGTGTATTTTGCATATTTTTTCAATACAAATTTACCTTATTGTATGTGCATTTTGTATATTAATATTAATACAAATTTGATTAATCTATGTGTATTTTTGTATATGTATTTTTATAAAAATATGTAATTAGTTAATTTTGTATTTAAATACATGTACAAAATACACATAAAATAATGTAAATTTGTATGAAATGAAAACAAATTCACATAAAATAACGTACATTTGTATAAAATAGATATACAAAATAATTTTATGTGTATTTTGTATATTTATTTTCATACAAATTTAAATTATTTTTGTGTATTTTTGTATATAGTTTTATACAAACTTAGGTTATTTTATGAGTATTTTGTATATCTATTTTCATACAAATACACATTCTTTTATTGATATTTTGTTTATTTATTTTGACGAGAATTTAAATTATTTAATGTATATTTTGTATATATATTTTTATACGTATTTACATCATTTCATGTGTATTTTGTATATATCTTTCTATAGAAATCTCTGTTATATTATGTGTATTCGTATATAGATTTTTAAACAAATTTACACTTTTATGTGTGTTTTGCATATTTTTTCAATACAAATTTACCTTATTGTATATGCATTTTGTATATTAATTTTAATACAAATTTAATTATTCTATGTGTATTTTTGTATATGTATTTTTATAAAAAATATGCTTTATGTTATGGGTATTTTGCATCTTTATTTTCATACAAATTTACGTTATTTTATTGATATTCTGCTCATTCATTTTGATACGATATGACATTATTTTGTATATATTTTTCAAACAAATTTACGTTATTTTATGTGTATTTGTTTATATATTCTAACACAAATTTACAAAATTTTATGGGTATTTTGTATATATATTTCAAAAGAAATTTACCTAGTTTTATGTGTATTTTGAATATCTATTTTCATACAAATTCAAATTATTTTTATGTATTTTTGTATATATTTCAATACAAATTTTTGTTATGTTATGTGTATTTTGTAAATCTATTTTCAATCAAATATATATTATTTTATTGGTATTTTGTTGATTTATATTGATACGAATTTACATTATTTTATATGTACTTTTTATATATATTTTAATACGCATTTACATTGTTTAATATTTATTTTGAATATATAATTTTATACAAATTCATGGTATTTTATGTGTATTTGTATATATATTTTCATATAAATTTACATTATTTTCTGTGTATTTTGTACATATATTTCATTACAAATCTACCTTATTTTATGTTTACTTTGTATGTGTATTTTGTACATTTATATTTATACAAATACACATTCTTTTATTGGTATTTTGTTTATTTATTTTGTTTCGAGTTTATATTATTTTATGTGTATTTTGTTTACATTTTTTTATACGTATTTACCTAATTTTATGTGTATTTTGTAAATTTTTTTTTTATAGAAATCTACGTTATTTTATATGTATTCGTATATGTATTTTGAAACAAATTTACTTTGTTTTATATGTATTTTTGCATATCTCTTTCAATAGAAGTTTACCTTATTGTATGTGCATTTTGTATATTTATTTCTATACAAATTTAAATATTTTATGTGTATTTTAGTATATATATTTTTATAAGAAATGTGCTATTTTATGGGAATTTTGCATCTTTATTTTCATACAAATTTACATTATTTTATTAATATTCGGTGTATTTCTTTTGATACGATCTTACATTATTCTATTTGTTTTTTGTATATAATTTTTTTTATACATATTTACATTATTTAATGTATATCTTGCATATATATTTGATACAAATTTATTTTCTATTATTTATTTTCATACAAATACACATTCTTTTCATGATATTTTGTTTATTTATTTTGACACGAATTTACATTACTTAATTTGTTTTTTATATATATATTTTTATACGTATTTACATAATTTCATGTGTATTTTATATATATATATTTCTATAGAAATCTACGTTATTATATGTGTATTCGTATATATATTTTGAAACAAATTTACAATGTTTTATTTGTTTTTTGCGTTTTTTTTTCAATACAAATTTATCTTATTGTATGTGTGCATTTTGTATATTAATTTTAATACAAATTTAATTATTCTATGTGTATTTTTGTATATGTATTTTAAAAAAAATATGCTTTATCTTATGGGTATTTTGCATCTTTGTTTTCATACAAATTTAAATTATTTTATTGATATTCTGTGTACTTATTTTGATACGATTTTACATTATTCTATGTATAACAAAAATAAATACAGAATACACAAAAATAGATATGCAAATTACATATAAACAATGTAAATTTGTTTCAAAATATATATACGAATACACATGACATGGGTATTTTGAATCTTAATTTTCATACAAATTTACATTATTTTATTAATATTTTCTGTATTTATTTTGATACGATTTTACATTATTTTATTTGTGTTTTGTATATATTTTTTTTATACATATTTACATTATTTAATGTGTTTTTTGTATATACATTTGATACAAATTTACGTTATTTTAAGTCTAGATGTTTATATATTTTCATTCAAATTTGCATTATTTTATGTGTATTTTGTATATGTATTTCAATACAAATTTACGTTATTTTATGTTTTTTGTATATTTATTTTCATACAAGTTTAAATTATTTTTGTTTATTTTTGTATATAGTTTTATACAAATTTAGGTTATTTTATGTGTATTTTGTATATCTATTTTCATACAAATGCACATTCTTTTCATGATATTTATTTTATTTTTTTTTGACACGAATTAACATTATTTAATGTGTATTTTGTATATATATTTTTATACGTATTTACATTATTTCAAGTGTATTTTGTATATATATTTCTATAGAAATCTACGTTATTTTATGTGTATTCGTATATATATTTTGAAACAAATTTACATTGTTTTATGTGTATTTTACATATTTTTTCAATACAAATTTACATTATTGTATGTGCATTTTGTATATTAATTTTAATACAAATTTGATTAATCTATGTGTATTTTTGTGTATGTATTTTTATAAAAATATGCTTTATTTTATGGGTATTTTGCATCTTTATTTTCATACAAATTTACATTGTTTTATTGATATTCTGTGTATTTATTTGGTATGATTTTACATTATTCTATGTGTATTTTGTATATATATTTTATATAAAATGTATTTGTTTTCATTTCATACAAATCTACATTATTTTATGTGTTTTTTGTACATGTATTTAAATACAAATTTAACTAGTTATATGTGTATTTTGTATATCTATTTTGTATGTATATTTTCATAGAAATTTACTCTATTTTATGAGTATTCGTATATATATTTTGATACAAATTTACATTATTGATGTGTATTTTGCATATCTATTTCAATACAAATTTTCTTTATTGTACGTGCATTTTGTATATTCATTTTAATACAAATTTAATTATTTTACATGTATTTTTGTATATATATTTCTATGCAAATATGCGTTATTATATGGATATTTTGCAGCTTTATTTTCATACAAATTTACATTATTTTATTGATATTCTCTTTATTTATTTTGATACGATTTAACATTATTCTATGTGTATTTTGTATATATTTTTATACATATTTACATTATTTAAGGTTTATTTTGTATATATATTTTATCCAAATTTACATTATTTTATGTGTATTTGTTTATATATTTTTATACAAATTTACATTATTTTATGTGTATTTTGTATATACATTTTCATAAAAAAATTACGTTATTTTATTGTGTGTATTCGTATATATTTTGATACAAATTTTATACAAATTCATGTTATTTAATGTGTATTTGTAAATATATTTTCATACAAATTTATATTATTTTATGTGTATTTTTTCATATATTTCATTACAAATTTACCTTATTTTATGTTTATTTTGTATATTTATTTCATTCAATTTTAAATTATTTTATGTGTATATTTGTATTTGTATTTAGGTTATTTTATGTGTATTTTGTATATATATTTTCATCCAAAATTACATTATTATATTGGTATTTTCTTAATTTAATTCGATACGAATTTAGATTATTTCATAGGTATTTTGTATACATATTTTTATACTCATTTACATTATCTAATGTGTGTTTTGTATATATATTTTTATGCAAATTTATTTTATGTTCATTTTTGTACATATATTTTTATAGAAATTTGTGTTATTTTATGTATAGTTTTATATAAATTTATGTTATTTTATGTGCATTTTGAATATTTATATTTATACAAATACACATTATTTTATTGCTATATTGTTTATTTATATTTATACGAATTTACATTATTTTATGTGTATTTTGTATACATTTTTTTATACGTATTTACTTAATTTTATGTGTATTTTGTATATGTATTTTTATAGAAATCTACGTTATTTTATGTGTATTCGCATATATATTTTGAAACAAATTTACATTATTTTATATGTATTTTGCATATCTATTTCAATACAAATTTACCTTATTGTATGTGCATTTTGTATATTTATTTTGATACAAATTCAAATATTTTATGTGTATTTTGGTATCAATAATTTCATAAAAAATGCGTTATTTTATAGGTATTTTGCATCTTAATTTTCATACAAATTTACATTATTTTATTAATATTCTGTGTATATATTTTGATACGATTTTACATTATTCTATTTGAGTTTTGTATATATTTTTTTTATACATATTTACATTATTTATTTGTATTTTGTATATATATTTCATACAAATTTACGTTATTATATGTGTATTTGTTTATATATTTTCTTTCAAATTTACATTATTTTATGTGTATTTTGTATATGTATTTCAATAGAAATTAACCTAATTTTATGTGTATTTTGTATATTTCTTTTCATACAAATTTAAATTATTTTTGTGTATTTTTGTATATAGTTTTATACAAATTTAGGTTATTTTATGTACGCATTTATATTATTTAATGTGTGTTTTGTATATATATTTTTATCCAAAGTTAATTTATTTTACGTTCATTTTTGGACATATATTTTTATAGAAATTAGCGTTATTTTACATGTATTTGTATATGTTTTCTCATACAAATTTACATTATTTTATTGCTATTTTGTTTATTTAGTTTGATACGAATTACATGATTATATGTGTATTTTGTACATATTTTTTATACGTATTTACATTACTTAATATGTATTTTGTTTATATATTTTTAAACAAATTTACGTTATTATATGTATTTTTATAAATATTTTGATACAAATTTACATTATTTTATGTATTTTGTATATACATTTCAATTCAAATTTAGCTTATTTTATCTGTATTTTGTATATCTATTTTCATACGAATTTAATTACTTTTGTGTATTTTTGTATATAGTTTTATACAAATTTACGTTATTTTATGGTGTATTTTGTATATTTATATTTATACAAATACACATTCTTTTATTGGTATTTTGTTTATTTATTTTGATACGAATTTATATTATTTTATGTGTATTTTGTTTACATTTTTTATACGTATTTACTTCATTTTACGTGTATTTTGTATATATATTTTTATACAAATCTACGTTATTTTATGTGTATTCGTATATATATTTTTAAACAAATTTACATTGTTTTATATGTATTTTGCATATCTATTTCAATACAGATTTACCTTATTGTATGTGTATTTTGTATATTTATTTTAATACAAATAAAAAAATTTATGTGTATTTTTGTATATATATTTAAAAAAAATGCGTTATTTTATGAGTATTTTGCTTCTTTATTTTCATACAAATTTACATTATTTTATTAATATTCTGTGTATTTATTTTGATACGATTTTATATTATTCTATTTGTGTTTTGAATATATTTTTTTATACAAATTTACGTTATTTTAAGTGTATTTGTTTATGTATTTTCATTCAAATTTACAGTATTTTATGTGTATTTTGTCTATGTATTTCAATACAAATTTACCTAATTTTATGTGTATTTTGTATATTTATTTTCATACAAATTTAAATTATTTTTGTGTATTTTCGTATATAGTTTTATACAAATTTATGTTATCTTATGTGTATTTTGTATATTTATTTTCATACAAATACACATTCTTTTATTGACATTTTGTTTATTTATTTTGACGCGAATTTACATTATTTAATGTGTATTTTGTATATATATTTTTATACGTATTTACATCCTTTCATGTGTATTTTGTATATTTATAAAAAAATGCGTTATTTTATGGGTATTTTGCATCTTTATTTTCATACAAATTTACATTATTTTATTTACATTCTGTGTATTCATTTTAATTCGATTTTACATTATTCTATTTGAGTTTTGTATATATATTTTTTATACATATTTACATTATTTAATGAGTATTTTTCATATATATTTTATACAAATTTATGTTAATTTAAGTGTATTTGTTTATATATTTTCATTCAAATTTACATTATTTTATGTGTATTTTGTATATGTATTTCTTTACAAATTTACCTAATTTTATGTGTATTTTGTATATTTATTTTCATAGAAATTTAACATATTTTTGTGTATTTTTATATATAGTTTTATACAAATTTACGTTATTTTATGTGTATTTTGTATATGTATTTTCATACAAATACACATTCTTTTATTGATATTTTAACTATTTATTTTGACACGAATTAACATTATTTAATGTGTATTTTGTATATATATTTTTATACGTATTTACAACATTTCATGTGTATTTTGTATATATATTTCTATAGAAATCTACGTTATTTTATGTGTATTCGTATATATATTTTGAAACAAATCTACATTATTTTATGTGTGTTTTGTATATATATTTCATTATAAATTTGCCTTATTTTAAGTTTATTTTTATATCTTTTTTCATTCAAATTCAAATCATTTTATGTGTATATATTTATTTGTATTTACGTTATTTTATGTGTATTTTCTATATATATTTTCATTCAAAATTACATTATTTTATCGGTATTTTCTTCATTTATTTCGATACGAATTTAGATTATTTCATGTGTATTTTCTATACATATACATATCGAGTAAATTTCTATGAAAATATATATTTAAAATACATATAAAACTATGTAAATAAGTATAAAAATATATATATCAAATACACCTAAAAAAAATGAAAATTCGTATCAAAATAAATAAATAAAATTCCGATAAAAGAACTTATATTTGTAGGAAAATAAATATACAAAATACACATAAAATTACGAAAATTTGAAAAAAAATATATACAAAAATACACACAATTAATTTCAATTTGTATGAAAATAGATATACAAAATACACATATAATTAGTTAAATTTGTATTTAAATACATGTACAAAATTCACATAAAATAATGTAAATTTGTATGAAATGAAAACAAATGCACTTAAAATAACGTAATTGGGTATAAAATAGATATACAAAATATACATAGAATTATGTAAAATCGTATCAAAATAAATACACAGAATATCAATAAAATAATGTAATTTTGTATGAAAATAAAGATGCAAAATACCCATAAAATAAAGCATATTTTTATAAAAATACATATACAAAAATACACATAAAATAGCTAAATTTGTATTAAAATTAATATACATAATGCACGTACAATAAGGTAAATTTGTATTGAAAAAATATGCAAAATGCACATAAAACAATGTATATTTGTTTCAAAATATATATACGAATACACATAAAATAACGTATATTTCTATAGAAATATATATACAAAATACACATGAAATGACGTAAATACGTATAAAAATATATATACACAATACACATTAAATAATGTACATTCGCATCAAAATAAATAAACAAAATATCAATAAAAGAATGTGTATTTGTATGAAAATAGATATACAAAATACACATAAAATAACCTAAATTTGTATAAACTCTATACACAAAAAATAATTTAAATTTGTATAAAATATATATACAAAATACACATGAAATTAGGTAAATTTTTATTGAAATACATATACAAAATACACATAAAATAATGTAAATTTGAATAAAAATATATAAACAAATACACTTAAAATAACGAAAATTTGTATGAAATATATATAGAAAATACACATTAAATAATGTAAATATGTATAAAAAAAATATATACAAAACACCAATAGAATAATGTAAAATAGTATCAAAATAAATACTCAGAATATTAATAAAATAATGTAAATTTGTATGAAAATAAAGGTGCAAAATACCCATAAAACAACGCATTTTTTATGAAAAAATATATACCAAAATGCACATAAAATATTTAAATTTGTATTACAATAAATATACAAAATGCACATACATTTGGTAACTTTGTATTGAAATAGATATGCAAAATACATATAAAACAATGTAACTTTGTTTCAAAATATACATACGAATACACATAAAATAACGTAGATTTCTATAAAATATATATACAAAATACACTTAAAATGAAGAAAATACGTATAAGAAAATGTATACAAAATACACATAAAATAATGTAAATTCGTATCAAAATAAATAAACTAAATGCCAATAAAAGAATGTTTACTTGTATGAACATAAATATACAAAATACACATAAAATAACGTAAAATTGTATAAAACTATATACAAAAATAAACAAAAATATTTAAATTTGTATGAAAATAGATATACAAAAGACACATAAAATAAGCTAAATTTGAATTGAAATAAATATAGAAAATACATAAAATAATGTAAATTTGTATCAAAATATATATTCAAATACACATATAATGTAAATTTGTATAAAAATATATAAACAAAATACACATTAAATAATGTAAATACGTATAAAACATATGTACGTAATGTAAAAATTTATAAAATTAAAGATGCAAAATACCCATAAAATATCTCATATTTAAAAAAATATATATATACAAAAATACACATAAAATAATCAAATTTGTATTAAAATAAATATACAAAATACATATACAATAAGGTAGATTTTTATTGAAATAGATATGCAAAAAACACATAAAATAATAAAAAAATTTATCAAAATATATACGAATACCACAATAAAATTACGTAATTTTTTATGAAAATATATATACAAAATACACATAAAATAATGTAAATACATAGAAAAATATATATACAAAATACACATAAAATAATGTAAATTCGTATCAAAATAAATAAACAAAATTTCCTCTAAAAGAATGTATATATGTAGGAAAATATATATACAAATTATATAAAAAAAAAAATTTGTATAAAAATAATACAAAAATACACAAAAATAATTTAAATTTGTTTGAGAATAGATATGCAAAATACAAATGAAATTAGGCAAATTTTTATTGAAATACACATACAAAATACACATAAAATAATGTAAATTTGTATGAAAATATATAAACAAATACACATAAGATAACGTAAATTTCTATAAAATATATGTACAAAATATACATTAAATAATGTAAATATGTCTAAAAATATATATACAAAATACACAGAATAACGTAAAATCGTATCAAAATAAATAAACAGACAATCAATAAAACAATGTAAATTTGTATGAAAATAAAGATGCAAAATGCCCATATAATAACGCATATTTCTTTAAAAATATATATACAAAAATACACATAAAATAATTAAATTTGCATCAAAATAAATATACAAAAGGCACATACAATAAAGAAAATTTGTATTGAAATAGATATGCGAATACTCATAAAATAGAGTAAATTTCTATGAAAATATATATTCAAAATACATAAAATTATGTAAATAAGAATAATAATATATATATCAAATACACCTAAAATAATGAAAACTCGTATCAAAGTAAATAAACAAAATTCCGATAAAAGAACGTATATTTGTAAGAAAATAAATATACAAAATTCACATAAAATGACGAAAATTTGAATAAAAATATATACTAAAATACAAAATTAATTTCAATTTGTATGAAAATAGATATACATAATACACATATAATTAGTTAAATTTGTATTTAAATACATGTACAAAATACACATAAAATAATGTAAATTTGAATGAAATGAAAACAAGTTCACATAAAATAACATTCATTTGTATGAAATATATATACAAAATATACATAGAATAATGTAAAATCGTATCAAAATAAATACACGAATATCAATAAAATAATGTAAATTTGTATGAAAATAAAGATGCAAAATACCCATAAAATAAAGCAATTTTTTATGAAAATACATATACAAAAATACACATAGAATAATCAAATTTGTATTAAAATTAATATACAAAATGCACGTACAATATGGTAAATTTATATTGAAAAAATATGCAAAATGCACATAAAACAATGTATATTTGTTTCAAAATATATATACGAATACACATAAAATAACATATATTTCTATAGAAATATATATACAAAATACACATGAAATGACGTAAATACGTATGAAAATATATATACAGAATACACATTAAATAATGTGAATTCGCGTCAAAATAAATACCCAAAATATCAATAAAAAATGTGTATTTGTATGAAAAAAGATATGCAAAATACACATTAAATATTTTAACTTTATATAAAACTCTTTTTATAAAAATATATATACCAAAATAATAAAAAAAATAAATTTGTATTACAATAAATATACAAAATACACATACAATAAGATAGATTTATATTGAAATAGATATGCTAAATACATATAAAACAATGTAAATTTGCTTCAAAATATATATACCAATACACATAAAATAACGTAGATTACTATAAAAATATATATACAAAATACACATTAAATGAAGTAAATACGTATAAGAAAATGTATACAAAGTACACATAAAATAATTAAATTTTTATTAAAATCAATATACAAAATACACATACAATAAGGTAAATCTATATTGAAATAGATATGCAAAATAAACATAAAATAATGTAAATTTGTATCAAATCATATACGAATACACAAAATAAAATAACGTAAATTTTTATGAAAATATATATAAAAAATACACATAAAATAATGTAAATACGTAGAAAAATATATATACAAAATACACATAAAATTATGTAAATTCTTATGAAAATAAATGAACAAAATTCCACTAAAAGAATGTATATTTGTAGGAAAATATAAATACAAAAAACAAATAAAATAACTAAAATTTGTATAAAAATATATAAAAAATACATAAAAATAATTTAAATTTGTTTGAAAATAGATATGCAAAATACACATAAAATTAGGCAAATCTGTATTGAAATACATATACAAATTACACATAAAATATTGTAAATTTGTATGAAAATATATAAACAAATACACATAAAATAGCGTAAATTTATATAAAATATATATACAAAATATACATTAAATAATGTAAATGTGTATAAAATATATATACAAAATACACATAGAATAATGTAAAATCGTATCAAAATAAATAAACAGAATATCAATAAAATAATGTAAATTTGTATGAAAATAAAGATGCAAAAAACCCAAATAATAACGCATATTTTTACAAAAATACACATAAAATAATTAAATTTGTATTAAAATAAATATACAAAATACACATACAATATGGTAAATTTGTATTGAAATAGATATGCAAAATAAACATAAATAATGTAAATTTGTATCAAAATTTATATACGAATACCCATAAAATAGAGTAAATTTCTATGAAAATATATATTCAAAACACAAATAAAATTATATAAATAAGTATAAAAATATACATATCAAATACACCTAAAATAATGTAAATTCGTATAAAAATAAATAAACAAAATTACGATAAAAGATGCAAGATACACATTAAATAATGTAAATATGTATAAAAAAAATATATACAAAAAACAAATAGAATAATGTGAAATCGTATCAAAATACACCGAATATTAATAAAATAATGTAAATTTGTATGAAAATAAAGATGCAAAATTCCCATCAAATAGCGCATTTCTTATAAAAATATATATACCAAAATACACATAAAATATTTAAATTTGTATTGAAATAAATATACAAAATGCACATACAATAAGGTAAATTTGTGTTAAAAGAGATATGCAAAAATACATATAAAACAATGTAAATTGTTTCAATATATATATACGAATACACATAAAATAACGTAGATTTCTATAAAAATATATATACAAAATACACATAAAATTAAGTAAATACGTATAAAAATAGATATAGAAAATACACATAGAATAATGTAAAATTGTTTAAAAAAAAAACAGAATATAAATAAAATAATGTAAATTTGTATGAAAATAAAAATGCAAAATACTCATAAAATAAAGCATATTTTTATAAAAATACATATACAAAAATACACATATCATAATTAAATTTGTATTAAAATTAATATACAAAATGCATATACAATAAGGTAAATTTGTATTGAAAAAATATGCAAAATACGCATAAAACAGTGTAAATTTATTTAAAAATCTATATACGAATACTCATAAATCAACGTAGATTTCTATAGAAATATATATACAAAATACACATCAAATGATGTAAACCCCTATATATATATATATATATATATATATATATATATATATATATATATATATATATATATATATATATATATATATATATATATATATATATATATATATATATATATATATATATATATATATATATATATATAAAATACACATTAAATAATGTAAATTCGCGTCAAAGTAAATAAACAAAATATCAATAAAAGAATGTGTATTTGTATGAAAATAGATATACAATATACACATAAAATCACCTAAATTTGTATAAAACTATATACAAAAATACACAAAAATAATTTTAATTTGTATGAAAATAAATATACAAAATACACATAAAATTAGGTAAATTTGTATTGAAATACATTTACAAAATACACATAAAATAATGTAAATTTGAAAGAAAATATATAAATAAATATACTTAAAATAACGTAAATTTATATAAAATATATATAAAAAATACACATTAAATAATGTAAATATGTATAAAAGAATATATACAAAACACAAATAGAATAATATAAAATCGTATCAAAATAAATATTAATAAAATAATGTAAATTTATATGAAAATTAAGATGCAAAATACCTATAAAATAACGCATTTTTTATAAAAATATTTATACCAAGACACACATAAAATATTTGAATTTGTATTAAAATAAATATACAAAATGCACATACAATAAGGTAAATTTGTATTGAAATAGATAAGCAAAATACATATAAAACAATGTAAATTTTTTTCAAAATATATATACGAATACACATAAAATAACGTAGATTTCTATGAAAATAAATATACAAAATACACATAAAATGAAGTAAATACTTATAAAAAAAGGTATACAAAATACACATAAAATAATGTAAACTCGTATCAAAATAAATAAACAAAATACTAATAAATGAATGTGTATTGTATATATATAAATATACAAAATACAAATAAAATAACGTAAATTTATATAAAACTATATGCAAAAATACACAAAAGTAATTAAATTTGTGTGAAAATAGATATACAAAATACATGTGTATTTTGTATATTTATTTTCATACAAATTGAAATTATTTTGTTTATTTTTTTATATTTTCATACAAATTTTCGTTATTTAATGTGTATTTTGTATATTTATTTTTTCTACAAATATACGTTCTTTTATCTGAATTTTGTTTATTGAATTTGAAACGAATTTACCTTATTTTGTATATCTATTTTCATACAAATTAAAATACTTCTGTGTATTTTTGTATATAGTTTTATATAAATTTACGTTATTTTATGTGTATTTTGTAGATTTATATTTATACAAATACACATTCTTTTATTAGTATTTTGTATATTTATTTTGATACGAATCTACGTTATTTTATGTGTATTTGTATATATATTTTGAAACAAATTCATACTGCTTTATTTGTATTTTGCGTTTTTTTTTTTCAATACAAATTTACCTTATTGTATGTGTTCATTTTGTATATTAATTTTAATACAAATTTAATTATTCTATGTGTATTTTTGTATACCTATAAAATAACGCATTTTTTATAAAAATATTTATACCAAGACACACATAAAATATTTGAATTTGTATTAAAATAAATATACAAAATGCACATACAATAAGGTAAATTTGTATTGAAATAGATAAGCAAAATACATATAAAACAATGTAAATTTTTTTCAAAATATATATACGAATACACATAAAATAACGTAGATTTCTATGAAAATAAATATACAAAATACACATAAAATGAAGTAAATACTTATAAAAAAAGGTATACAAAATACACATAAAATAATGTAAACTCGTATCAAAATAAATAAACAAAATACTAATAAATGAATGTGTATTGTATATATATAAATATACAAAATACAAATAAAATAACGTAAATTTATATAAAACTATATGCAAAAATACACAAATGTAATTAAATTTGTGTGAAATAGATATACAAAATACATGTGTATTTTTTATATTTATTTTCATAATAATTGTATTTATTTTTTTTTATTTTTATATATTTTCATACAAATTTTCGTTATTTAATGTGTATTTTGTATATTTATTTTTTCTACAAATATACGTTCTTTTATCTGAATTTTGTTTATTGAATTTGAAACGAATTTACCTTATTTTGTATATCTATTTTCATACAAATTAAAATACTTCTGTGTATTTTTGTATATAGCTTTATATAAATTTACGTTATTTTATGTGTATTTTGTAGATTTATATTTATACAAATACACATTCTTTTATTGGTATTTTGTATATTTATTTTGATACGAATCTACGTTATTTTATGTGTATTCCTATATATATTTTGAAACAAATTCATACTGTTTTATTTCTATTTTGCGTTTTTTTTCAATACAAATTTACCTTATTGTATGTGTTCATTTTGTATATTAATTTTAATACAAATTTAATTATTCTATGTGTATTTTTGTATATGTATTTAAAAAAAATATATGCTTTATCTTATGGGTATTTTTCATCTTTATTTTCATACAAATTTAAATTATTTTATTGATATTCTGTGTACTTATTTTGATACGATTTTACATTATTCTATGTATAACAAAAATAAATACAGAATACACAAAAATAGATATGCAAAATACATATAAACAATGTAAATTTGTTTCAAAATATATATACGAATACACATGAAATAAGGTAGATTTCTATAAAAATATATATACAAAATACACATAAAATTAAGTAAATACGTATAAAAAATGTATACAAAATACACATAAAAAAATGTAAATTAGTATCAAAATAAATAATCAAAATACCAATAAAAGAATGTGTATTTGTATAAATATATATATATACAAAATCACATTAAATAATATAAATTTGTTTAAAAATATACAAAATACACATGAAATGATGAAAATACGTATAAAAATATATATACAAAATACACATTAAATAATGTAAATTCGCGTCAAAATAAATAAACAAAATATCAGTAACAGAATGTGTATGTGTATGAAAATAGATATACAAAATACACATAAAATAACCTAAATTTGTATCAAACTATATACAAAAATACACAAAAATATTTTAAATTTGTATGAAAATAAATATACAAAATACACATGTATTTTGTATATCTATTTTCACACAAATTTAATTACTTTTGTGTATTTTTGCATATAGTTTTATATAAATTACGTTATTTATTTGTATTTTGTATTTATATATATACAATACACATTCTTTTATAAACAAATGCACTTAAAATAACGTAAATTTGTATCAAAAAATATGTACAAAACACAAATAGAATAATGTAAAATCGTATCAAAATAAATACACAGAATATTAATAAAATAATGTAAATTTATATGAAAATAAAGAAGCAAAATACCCATAAAATAACGGTTTTTTTTTTATTTATAAAAATATATATACCAAAATACACATCAAAAAATTAAACTTGTATTAAAATAAATATACAAAAAACACATACAATAAGGTAAATTTGTATTGAAATAGATATGCAAAATACATATAAAACAATGTAAATTTGTTTCAAAATATATTCACGAATACACATAAAATAACGTAGATTTCTATAAAAAATATATATACAAAATACACATAAAATGAAGTAAATACGTATAAAAAAAATATATACAAAATACACATAAAATAATTTAAATTCGTATCAAAATAAATAAACAAAATACCAATAAAAGAATGTGTATTTGTATGAATATTTTGCATCTTTATTTTCATACAAATTTACATTATTTTATTAATAATCTGTGTATTTATTTTGATACTATTTTACATTATTTTATTTGTGTTTTGTATATATTTTTTTATACATATTTACATTATTTAATGTGTATTTTCTATATATATTTCATACAAATTTACGTTATTTTAAGTGTATTTGTTTATATATTTTCATTCAAATTTACATTATTTTATGTGTATTTTGTATATGTATTTCAATAGAAATTTAACTAGTTTTATGTGTATTTTGTATATATATTTTTATACAAATTTAAAATATTTTTGTGTATTTTTTTAATAGAGTTTTATACAAATTTACAATATTTTATGTGTATTTTGTATATCTATTTTCATTCAAATACACATTCTTTAATTGATATTTTGTTTATTTATTTTGATGCGAATTTGCATTATTTAATGTGTATTGTGTATATATATTTTTATACGTATTTACGTCATTTCATGTGTATTTTTATATATATATTTCTATAGAAATATACGTTATTTTATGTGTATTCGTATATATTTGAAACAAATATACATTGTTTTATGTGCATTTTGTATATTTTTTCAATACAAATTTCCCTTATTGTACGTGCATTTTGTATATTAATTTTAATACAAATTTAATAATTCTATGTGTATTCTTGTATATGTATTTTTAAAAAAATTTGCTTTATTTTATGGGTATTTTGCATCTTTATTTTCATACAAAATTACATTATTTTATTGATATTCTGTGTATTTATTTTGATACGATTTTACATTCTTCTATGTATATTTTGTATATCTATTTTATACAAATGTACGCTATTTTATGTGAATTTGTTTTCATTTCATACAAATTTACATTATTTTATGTGTATTTTGTACATGTATTTAAATACAAATTTAACTAATTATATGTGTATTTTGTTTATCTATTTTCATACAAATTGAAATTTATTTTTTTGTTTTTTTGTATATATTTTTATTCAAATTTTCGTAATTTTATGTGTATTTTGTATATTTATTTTCCTACAAATATACGTTCTTCTATCGGAATTTTGTTTATTTATTTTGATACGAATTTTCATTTTTTTAGGTGTATTTGATATATATATTTTTATACTTATTAACACAATTTTATATGTATTTTGAATATATATTTTCATAGAAATTTACTCTATATGTATATACAAAAAAACTCAAAAATAATTTAAATTTGTATGAAAATAAATATACAAAATACACATAAAATTAGGTAAATTTGTATTGAAATACATATACAAAATACACTTAAAATAATGTAAATTTGAATGAAGTTATATAAACAAATACACTTAAAATGACGTTAATTTGTATAAAATATATATAAAAAATACACATTAAATAATGAAAATATGTATAAAAAAATATATAAAAAACACAAATAGAATAATATAAAATCGTATCAAAATATATTCAGAATATTAATAAAATAATGTACATTTGTATGAAAACTAAGATGCAAAATACCTATAAAATAACGCATTTTTTATAAAATTATATATACCAAAATACACATAAAATATTTGAATTTGTATTAAAATAAATATACAAAATGCACATACAATAAGGTAAATTTGTATTGAAATAGATATGCAAAAAACATATAAAACAATGTAAATTTGTTTCAAAATATATATACGAATACACATAAAATAACGTAGATTTCTATAAATATATATATACAAAATACAAATAAAATTAAGTAAATACGAATCAAAAATGTATACAAAATACACATAAAATAATGTAAATTCGTATAAATATAAATAAACAAAATACCAATAAGAGAATGTGTATTTGTATAAATATAAATATACAAAATGCACATAAAATAACGTAAATTTGTATAAAACTATATACAAAAATACACAGAAGTGATTAAATTTGCATAAAAATAGATATACAAAATACAAACAAAATAAGCTAAATTTGAATTGAAATATATATACAAAATACATAAAATAAAGTAAATTCGTTTCAAAATATTTTTAACAAATACACATATAATAACGCAAATTTGTAAAAAAAATATATAAACAAAATACACATTAAGTAATGTAAATACGTATAAAAAAATATTAACAAAATACACCAATAATCAAGTCATTCGTATCAAAATAAATAAACAAAAAACTAATTAAATAATGTAAATTTGTATGAGAAAACATAAACAAAATACACATAAAATAACGTTTTAAGTTTCTATAAAAATATCTGTACAACAATGCACATAAAATTAGTTTGCATAAAAAAATATATACAAAACACACATTAGATAATGTAAATGAGTATAAAAATATGTATACAAAATACCTATGAAATAATCTAAATTCGTATCGAGTTAAATTAAGAAAATAACAATAAAATAATGTAATTTTGGATGAAAATATATATAGAAAACACACATAAAATAACCTAAATACAAATACAAATATACACATTAAATAATTTAAAATTGAATGAAATAAATCTACAAAATAAACATAAAATAAGGTAAATTTGTAATAAAATATATGTAAGAATACATATAAAATAATATAAATTTGTATGAAAATATATATACAAATACACATAAAATAACATGAATTTGTATAAAATGTTTCAAAATATATACGAATACACACAATAAAATAACGTAAATTTTTATGAAAATGTATATATAAAATACACATAAAATAGTTTAAATACGTAGAAAAATATATATACAAAATACACATAAAATAATGTAAATTCGTAAAAAATTAAATACACAAAATTCCAATAAAAGAATGTATATTTGTAGGAAAATATATATACGAAAAACAAATCAAATAACTAGAATTTGTATAAAAATATATACAAAAATACACAAAAATAATTTAAATTTATTTGAAAATAGATATGCAAAAGACACATAAAGTTAGGCAAATTTGTATTAAAATACATATACAAAACTCACATAAAATAATGTAAATTTGTATGAAAATATATAAACAAATACATATAAAATCACGTAAATTTGGATAAAATATATATATACAAAATATACATTAAATATTTTAAATATGTATAAAAATATATTATATTATATATATTTTTATTGATATTGGCGTTATTTATGTGTATTTTGAATATGTTTTCTCATAGAAATTTACAGTATTTTATTGGTATTTTGTCTATTTATTTTGATACGAATTACATGATTATTTGTGTATTTTTTACATTTTTTTATACGTATTTACATTATTTAATGTGTATTTTGTTTATATATTTTTATACAATTTTACGTTATTATATGTGTATTTGTATAGGTATTTTGATACAAATTTACATTATTTTATGTATTTTGTATATATATTTCAATTCAAATTTAGCTTATTTTATGTGTATTTTGTGTATGTATTTATTTTAATACAAAATCAAATATTTTATGTTTTTTCGTATATATATTTTTATAAAAAATGCGTTATTTTATGGGTATTTTGCATCTTAATTTTCATACAAATTTATATTATTTTATTAATATTTTCTGTATTTATTTTGATACGATTTTACATTATTTTATTTGTGTTTTGTATATATTTTTTTATACATATTTACATTATTTAATGTATTTTTTGTATATATATTTGATACAAATTTACGCTATTTTAAGTCTATATGTTTATATATTTTCATTCAAATTTACATTATTTTATGTGTATTTTGTGTATTTCAATACAAATTTACCTATTTTTATATGTTTTTTGTATATTTATTTTCATACAAGTTTAAATTATTTTTGTGTATTTTTGTATATAGTTTTATACAAATTTAGGTTATTTTATGTGTATTTTGTCTATCTATTTTCATACAAATACACATTCTTTTCATGATATTTTTTTATTTATTTTGACACGAATTAACATTATTTAACGTGTATTTTGTATATATATTTTTATACGTATTTAAATTATTTCAAGTGTATTTTGTATATATATTTCTATAGAAATCTGCGTTATTTTATGTGTATTCGAATATATATTTTGAAACAAATTTACATTGTTATATGTGTATTTTGCATATTTTTTCAATACAAATTTACCTTATTGTATGTGCATTTTGTATATTAATATTAATACAAATTTGATTAATCTATGTGTATTTTTGTATATGTATTTTTAAAAAAATTTTAATTAGTTAATTTTGTATTTAAATACATGTACAAAATACACATAAAATAATGTAAATTTGTATGAAATGAAAACAAATTCACATAAAATAACGTACATTTGTATAAAATAGATATACAAAATAATTTGATGTGTATTTTGTATATTTATTTTCATACAAATTTAAATTATTTTTGTGTATTTTTGTATATAGTTTTATACAAACTTAGGTTATTTTATGAGTATTTTGTATATCTATTTTCATACAAATACACATTCTTTTATTGATATTTTGTTTATTTATTTTGACGAGAATTTAAATTATTTAATGTATATTTTGTATATATATTTTTATACGTATTTACATCATTTCATGTGTATTTTGTATATATCTTTCTATAGAAATCTACGTTATATTATGAGTATTCGTATATAGATTTTTAAACAAATTTACAGTTTTATGTGTGTTTTGCATATTTTTTCAATACAAATTTACCTTATTGTATATGCATTTTGTATATTAATTTTAATACAAATTTAATTATTCTATGTGTATTTTTGTATATGTATTTTTATAAAAAATATGCTTTATGTTATGGGTATTTTGCATCTTTATTTTCATACAAATTTACGTTATTTTATTGATATTCTGCTCATTCATTTTGATACGATTTGACATTATTTTGTATATATTTTTCAAACAAATTTACGTTATTTTATGTGTATTTGTTTATATATTCTAACACAAATTTACAAAATTTTATGGGTATTTTGTATATATATTTCAAAAGAAATTTACCTAGTTTTATGTGTATTTTGAATATCTATTTTCATACAAATTCAAATTATTTTTATGTATTTTTGTATATATTTCAATACAAATTTTTGTTATGTTATGTGTATTTTGTAAATCTATTTTCAATCAAATATATATTATTTTATTGGTATTTTGTTGATTTATATTGATACGAATTTACATTATTTTATATGTACTTTTTATATATATTTTAATACGCATTTACATTGTTTAATATTTATTTTGAATATATAATTTTATACAAATTCATGGTATTTTATGTGTATTTGTATATATATTTTCATATAAATTTACATTATTTTCTGTGTATTTTGTACATATATATCATTACAAATCTACCTTATTTTATGTTTACTTTGTATGTGTATTTTGTACATTTATATTTATACAAATACACATTCTTTTATTGGTATTTTGTTTATTTATTTTGTTTCGAGTTTATATTATTTTATGTGCATTTTGTTTACATTTTTTTTATACGTATTTACCTAATTTTATGTGTATTTTGTAAAAAAAAATTTTATAGAAATCTACGTTATTTTATATGTATTCGTATATATATTTTGTAACAAATTTACTTTGTTTTATATGTATTTTTGCATATCTCTTTCAATAGAAGTTTACCTTATTGTATGTGCATTTTGTATATTTATTTCTATACAAATTTAAATATTTTATGTGTATTTTAGTATATATATTTTTATAAGAAATGCGCTATTTTATGGGAATTTTGCATCTTTATTTTCATACAAATTTACATTATTTTATTAATATTCGGTGTATTTCTTTTGATACGATCTTACATTATTCTATTTGTTTTTTGTATATAATTTTTTTATACATATTTACATTATTTAATGTATATCTTGCATATATATTTGATACAAATTTATTTTCTATTATTTATTTTCATACAAATACACATTCTTTTCATTATATTTTGTTTATTTATTTTTACACGAATTTACATTACTTAATTTGTTTTTTATATATATATTTTTATACGTATTTACATAATTTCATGTGTTTTTTATATATATATATATATATTTCTATAGAAATCTACGTTATTATATGTGTATTCGTATATATATTTTGAAACAAATTTACAATGTTTTATTTGTTTTTTGCGTTTTTTTTTCAATACAAATTTATCTTATTGTATGTGTGCATTTTGTATATTAATTTTAATACAAATTTAATTATTCTATGTGTATTTTTGTATATGTATTTAAAAAAAAATATGCTTTATCTTATGGGTATTTTGCATCTTTGTTTTCATACAAATTTAAATTATTTTATTGATATTCTGTGTACTTATTTTGATACGATTTTACATTATTCTATGTATAACAAAAATAAATACAGAATACACAAAAATAGATATGCAAATTACATATAAACAATGTAAATTTGTTTCAAAATATATATACGAATACACATGACATGGGTATTTTGAATCTTAATTTTCATACAAATTTACATTATTTTATTAATATTTTCTGTATTTATTTTGATACGATTTTACATTATTTTATTTGTGTTTTGTATATATTTTTTTTTATACATATTTACATTATTTAATGTGTTTTTTGTATATACATTTGATACAAATTTACGTTATTTTAAGTCTAGATGTTTATATATTTTCATTCAAATTTGCATTATTTTATGTGTATTTTGTATATGTATTTCAATACAAATTTACGTTATTTTTTGTTTTTTGTATATTTATTTTCATACAAGTTTAAATTATTTTTGTTTATTTTTGTATATAGTTTTATACAAATTTAGGCTATTTTATGTGTATTTTGTATATCTATTTTCATACAAATGCACATTCTTTTCATGATTTTTTTTTTGACACGAATTAACATTATTTAATGTGTATTTTGCATATATATTTTTATACGTATTTACATTATTTCAAGTGTATTTTGTATATATATTTCTATAGAAATCTACGTTATTTTATGTGTATTCGTATATATATTTTGAAACAAATTTACATTGTTTTATGTGTATTTTACATATTTTTTCAATACAAATTTACATTATTGTATGTGCATTTGTATATTAATTTTAATACAAATTTGATTAATCTATGTGTATTTTTGTGTATGTATTTTTATAAAAATATGCTTTATTTTATGGGTATTTTGCATCTTTATTTTCATACAAATTTACATTATTTTATTGATATTCTGTGTATTTATTTGGTATGATTTTACATTATTCTATGTGTATTTTGTATATATATTTTATATAAAATGTATTTGTTTTCATTTCATACAAATATAACTAGTTATATGTGTATTTTGTATATCTATTTTGTATGTATATTTTCATTGAAATTTACTCTATTTTATGAGTATTCGTATATATATTTTGATACAAATTTACATTATTGATGTGTATTTTGCATATCTATTTCAATACAAATTTTCTTTATTGTACGTGCATTTTGTATATTCATTTTAATACAAATTTAATTATTTTACATGTATTTTTGTATATATATTTTTATGCAAATATGCGTTATTATATGGATATTTTGCAGCTTTATTTTCATACAAATTTACATTATTTTATTGATATTCTCTTTATTTATTTTGATACGATTTAACATTATTCTATGTGTATTTTGTATATATTTTTATACATATTTACATTATTTAAGGTTTATTTTGTATATATATTTTATCCAAATTTACATTATTTTATGTGTATTTGTTTATATATTTTTATACAAATTTACATTATTTTATGTGTATTTTGTATATACATTTTCATAAAAAATTACGTTATTTTATTGTGTGTATTCGTATATATTTTGATACAAATTTTATACAAATTCATGTTATTTAATGTGTATTTGTAAATATATTTTCATACAAATTTATATTATTTTATGTATTTTTCATATATTTCATTAAAAATTTACCTTATTTTATGTTTATTTAGTATATTTATTTCATTCAATTTTAAATTATTTTATGTGTATATTTGTATTTGTATTTAGGTTATTTTATGTGTATTTTGTATATATATTTTCATCCAAAATTACATTATTATATTGGTATTTTCTTAATTTAATTCGATACGAATTTAGATTATTTCATAGGTATTTTGTATACTCATTTACATTATCTAAGGTGTGTTTTGTATATATATTTTTATGCAAATTTATTTAATGTTCATTTTTACACATATATTTTTATAGAAATTTGCGTTATTTTACGTATATAGTTTTATATAAATTTACGTTATTTTATGTGCATTTTGTATATTTATATTTATACAAATACAAATTCTTTTATTGCTATATTGTTTATTTATATTTATAAGAATTTACATTATTTTATGTGTATTTTGTATACATTTTTTTATACGTATTTACTTAATTTTATGTGTATTTTGTATATGTATTTTTATAGAAATCTACGTTATTTTATGTGTATTCGCATATATATTTTGAAACAAATTTACATTATTTTATATGTATTTTGCATATCTATTTCAATACAAATTTACCTTATTGTATGTGCATTTTGTATATTTATTTTGATACAAATTCAAATATTTTATGTGTATTTTGGTATCAATAATTTCATAAAAAATGCGTTATTTTATAGGTATTTTGCATCTTAATTTTCATACAAATTTACATTATTTTATTAATATTCTGTGTATATATTTTGATACGATTTTACATTATTCTATTTGTGTTTTGTATATATTTTTTTTTATACATATTTACATTATTTAATTTGTATTTTGTATATATATTTCATACAAATTTACGTTATTATATGTGTATTTGTTTATATATTTTCTTTCAAATTTACATTATTTTATGTGTATTTTGTATATGTATTTCAATAGAAATTAACCTAATTTTATGTGTATTTTGTATATTTCTTTTCATAATAATGTAATTTATTAGGTTGTATTTTTGTATATAGATTTATACAAATTTAGGTTATTTTATGTACGCATTTATATTATTTAATGTGTGTTTTTATCCAAAGTTAAATTATTTTACGTTCATTTTTGGACATATATTTTTATAGAAATTAGCATTATTTTATAAATATAAATAAACATACAAATTTACATTATTTTATTGCTATTTTGTTTGTTTAGTTTGATACGAATTACATGATTATATGTGTATTTTGTACATATTTTTTATACGTATTTACATTACTTAATATGTATTTTGTTTATATTTTTAAACAAATTTACGTTATTATATGTATTTTTATAAATATTTTTATACAAATTTATATTATTTTATGTATTTTGTATATACATTTCAATTCAAATTTAGCTTATTTTATATGTATTTTGTATATCTATTTTCATACGAATTTAATTACTTTTGTGTATTTTTGTATATAGTTTTATACAAATTTACGTTATTTTATGGTGTATTTTGTATATTTATATTTATACAAATACACATTCTTTAATTGGTATTTTGTTTATTTATTTTGATACGAATTTATATTATTTTATGTGTATTTTGTTTACATTTTTTTATACGTATTTACTTCATTTTACGTGTATTTTGTATATATATTTTTATACAAATCTACGTTATTTTATGTGTATTCGTATATATATTTTTAAACAAATTTACATTGTTTTATATGTATTTTGCATATCTATTTCAATACAGATTTACCTTATTGTATGTGTATTTTGTATATTTATTTTAATACAAATAAAAAAATTTATGTGTATTTTTGTATATATATTTAAAAAAAAATGCGTTATTTTATGAGTATTTTGCTTCTTTATTTTCATACAAATTTACATTATTTTATTAATATTCTGTGTATTTATTTTGATACGATTTTATATTATTCTATTTGTGTTTTGAATATATTTTTTATACAAATTTACGTTATTTTAAGTGTATTTGTTTATGTATTTTCATTCAAATTTACAGTATTTTATGTGTATTTTGTCTATGTATTTCAATACAAATTTACCTAATTTTATGTGTATTTTGTATATTTATTTTCATACAAATTTAAATTATTTTTGTGTATTTTCGTAAATAGTTTTATACAAATTTATGTTATCTTATGTGTATTTTGTATATTTATTTTCATACAAATACACATTCTTTTATTGACATTTTGTTTATTTATTTTGACGCGAATTTACATTATTTAATGTGTATTTTGTATATATATTTTTATACGTATTTACATCCTTTCATGTGTATTTTGTATATTTATAAAAAAATGCGTTATTTTATGGGTATTTTGCATCTTTATTTTCATACAAATTTACATTATTTTATTTACATTCTGTGTATTCATTTTAATTCGATTTTACATTATTCTATTTGTGTTTTGTATATATATTTTTTATACATATTTATATTATTTAATGAGTATTTTTCATATATATTTTATTCAAATTTATGTTAATTTAAGTGTATTTGTTTATATATTTTCATTCAAATTTACATTATTTTATGTGTATTTTGTATATGTATTTCTTTACAAATTTACCTAATTTTATGTGTATTTTGTATATTTATTTTTATAGAAATTTAACATATTTTTGTGTTTTTTTATATATAGTTTTATACAAATTTACGTTATTTTATGTGTATTTTGTATATGTATTTTCATACAAATACACATTCTTTTATTGATATTTTAACTATTTATTTTGACACGAATTAACATTATTTAATGTGTATTTTGTATATATATTTTTATACGTATTTACAACATTTCAGGTGTATTTTGTATATATATTTATAGAAATCTACGTTATTTTATGTGTATTCGTATATATATTTTGAAACAAATCTACATTATTTTATGTGTTTTGTATATATTTCATTATAAATTTGCCTTATTTTAAGTTTATTTTATATCTTTTCATTCAAATTCAAATCATTTTATGTGTATATATTTATTTGTATTTACGTTATTTTATGTATTTTATAGATATATTTTCATTGAAAATTACATTATTTTATCGGTATTTTCTTCATTTATTTCGATACGAATTTAGATTATTTCATGTGTATTTTCTATACATATACATATCGAGTAAATTTCTATGAAAATATATATTTAAAATACATATAAAACTATGTAAATAAGTATAAAAATATATATATCAAATACACCTAAAAAAAATGAAAATTCGTATCAAAATAAATAAATAAAATTCCGATAAAAGAACTTATATTTGTAGGAAAATAAATATACAAAATACACATAAAATTACGAAAATTTGAAAAAAAATATATACAAAAATACACACAATTAATTTCAATTTGTATGAAAATAGATATACAAAATACACATATAATTAGTTAAATTTGTATTTAAATACATGTACAAAATTCACATAAAATAATGTAAATTTGTATGAAATGAAAACAAATTCACTTAAAATAACGTACTTTGGTATAAAATAGATATACAAAATATACATAGAATTATGTAAAATCGTATCAAAATAAATACACAGAATATCAATAAAATAATGTAATTTTGTATGAAAATAAAGATGCAAAATACCCATAAAATAAAGCATATTTTTATAAAAATACATATACAAAAATACACATAAAATAGCTAAATTTGTATTAAAATTAATATACATAATGCACGTACAATAATGTAAATTTGTATTGAAAAAATATGCAAAATGCACATAAAACAATGTATATATGTTTCAAAATATATATACGAATACACATAAAATAACGTATATTTCTATAGAAATATATATACAAAATACACATGAAATGACGTAAATACGTATAAAAATATATATACACAATACACATTAAATAATGTACATTCGCATCAAAATAAATAAACAAAATATCAATAAAAGAATGTGTATTTGTATGAAAATAGATATACAAAATACACATAAAATAACCTAAATTTGTATAAACTCTATACACAAAAAATAATTTAAATTTGTATAAAATATATATACAAAATACACATGAAATTAGGTAAATTTTTATTGAAATACATATACAAAATACACATAAAATAATGTAAATTTGAATAAAAATATATAAACAAATACACTTAAAATAACGAAAATTTGTATGAAATATATATAGAAAATACACATTAAATAATGTAAATATGTATAAAAAAATATATACAAAACACCAATAGAATAATGTAAAATAGTATCAAAATAAATACACAGAATATTAATAAAATAATGTAAATTTGTATGAAAATAAAGGTCACAAAAAATAATTTAAATTTGTATAAAATATATATACAAAATACACATGAAATTAGGTAAATTTTTATTGAAATACATATACAAAATACACATAAAATAATGTAAATTTGAATAAAAATATATAAACAAATACACTTAAAATAACGAAAATTTGTATGAAATATATATAGAAAATACACATTAAATAATGTAAATATGTATAAAAAAATATATACAAAACACCAATAGAATAATGTAAAATAGTATCAAAATAAATGTATGAAAATAAAGGTGCAAAATACCCATAAAACAACGCATTTTTTATGAAAAAATATATACCAAAATGCACATAAAATATTTAAATTTGTATTACAATAAATATACAAAATGCACATACATTAGGTAACTTTGTATTGAAATAGATATGCAAAATACATATAAAACAATGTAACTTTGTTTCAAAATATACATACGAATACACATAAAATAACGTAGATTTCTATAAAATATATATACAAAATACACTTAAAATGAAGAAAATACGTATAAGAAAATGTATACAAAATACACATAAAATAATGTAAATTCGTATCAAAATAAATAAACTAAATGCCAATAAAAGAATGTTTACTTGTATGAACATAAATATACAAAATACACATAAAATAACGTAAAATTGTATAAAACTATATACAAAAATAAACAAAAATATTTAAATTTGTATGAAAATAGATATACAAAAGACACATAAAATAAGCTAAATTTGAATTGAAATAAATATAGAAAATACATAAAATAATGTAAATTTGTATCAAAATATATATTCAAATACACATATAATAACGTAAATTTGTATAAAAATATATTAACAAAATACACATTAAATAATGTAAATACGTATAAAAGATATGTACGTAATGTAAAAATTTATAAAATTAGAGATGCAAAATACCCATAAAATATCTCATATTTAAAAAAAAATATATACAAAAATACACATAAAATAATTAAATTTGTATTAAAATAAATATACAAAATACACATACAATAAGGTAGATTTTTATTGAAATAGATATGCAAAAAACACATAAAATAATAAAAAAATTTATCAAAATATATACGAATACACACAATAAAATTACGTAATTTTTTATGAAAATATATATACAAAATACACATAAAATAATGTAAATACATAGAAAAATATATATACAAAATACACATAAAATAATGTAAATTCGTATCAAAATAAATAAACAAAATTTCCTCTAAAAGAATGTATATATGTAGGAAAATATATATACAAAATATATATAAAAAAAAAATTGTATAAAAATAATACAAAAATACACAAAAATAATTTAAATTTGTTTGAGAAAAGATATGCAAAATACAAATGAAATTAGGCAAATTTTTATTGAAATACACATACAAAATACACATAAAATAATGTAAATTTGTATGAAAATATATAAACAAATACACATAAGATAACGTAAATTTCTATAAAATATATGTACAAAATATACATTAAATAATGTAAATATGTCTAAAAATATATATACAAAATACACAGAATAACGTAAAATCGTATCAAAATAAATAAACAGACAATCAATAAAACAATGTAAATTTGTATGAAAATAAAGATGCAAAATGCCCATATAATAACGCATATTTCTTTAAAAATATATATACAAAAATACACATAAAATAATTAAATTTGCATCAAAATAAATATACAAAAGGCACATACAATAAAGAAAATTTGTATTGAAATAGATATGCGAATACTCATAAAATAGAGTAAATTTCTATGAAAATATATATTCAAAATACATAAAATTATGTAAATAAGAATAATAATATATATATCAAATACACCTAAAATAATGAAAACTCGTATCAAAGTAAATAAACAAAATTCCGATAAAAGAACGTATTTTTGTAAGAAAATAAATATACAAAATTCACATAAAATGACGAAAATTTGAATAAAAATATATACTAAAATACACAAAATTAATTTCAATTTATATGAAAATAGATATACATAATACACATATAATTAGTTAAATTTGTATTTAAATACATGTACAAAATACACATAAAATAATGTAAATTTGTATGAAATGAAAACAAGTTCACATAAAATAGCATTCATTTGTATGAAATATATATACAAAATATACATAGAATAATGTAAAATCGTATCAAAATAAATACACGAATATCAATAAAATAATGTAAATTTGTATGAAAATAAAGATGCAAAATACCCATAAAATAAAGCAATTTTTTATGAAAATACATATACAAAAATACACATAGAATAATCAAATTTGTATTAAAATTAATATACAAAATGCACGTACAATATGGTAAATTTATATTGAAAAAATATGCAAAATGCACATAAAACAATGTATATTTGTTTCAAAATATATATACGAATACACATAAAATAACATATATTTCTATAGAAATATATATACAAAATACACATGAAATGACGTAAATACGTATGAAAATATATATACAGAATACACATTAAATAATGTGAATTCGCGTCAAAATAAATACCCAAAATATCAATAAAAAATGTGTATTTGTATGAAAAAAGATATGCAAAATACACATTAAATATTTTAACTTTATATAAAACTCTTTTTATAAAAATATATATACCAAAATAATTAAAAAAATAAATTTGTATTACAATAAATATACAAAATACACATACAATAAGATAGATTTATATTGAAATAGATATGCTAAATACATATAAAACAATGTAAATTTGCTTCAAAATATATATACCAATACACATAAAATAACGTAGATTACTATAAAAATATATATACAAAATACACATTAAATGAAGTAAATACGTATAAGAAAATGTATACAAAGTACACATAAAATAATTAAATTTGTATTAAAATAAATATACAAAATACACATACAATAAGGTAAATCTATATTGAAATAGATATGCAAAATAAACATAAAATAATGTAAATTTGTATCAAATCATATACGAATACACAAAATAAAATAACGTAAATTTTTATGAAAATATATATAAAAATACACATAAAATAATGTAAATACGTAGAAAAATATATATACAAAATACACATAAAATTATGTAAATTCTTATGAAAATAAATGAACAAAATTCCACTAAAAGAATGAATATTTGTAGGAAAATATAAATACAAAAAAAATAAAATAACTAAAATTTGTATAAAAATATATAAAAAATACATAAAAATAATTTAAATATGTTTGAAAATAGATATGCAAAATACACATAAAATTAGGCAAATCTGTATTGAAATACATATACAAATTACACATAAAATATTGTAAATTTGTATGAAAATATATAAACAAATACACATAAAATAGCGTAAATTTATATAAAATATATATACAAAATATACATTAAATAATGTAAATGTGTATAAAAATATATATACAAAATACACATAGAATAATGTAAAATCGTATCAAAATAAATAAACAGAATATCAATAAAATAATGTAAATTTGTATGAAAATAAAGATGCAAAATACCCAAATAATCACGCATATTTTTACAAAAATACACATAAAATAATTAAATTTGTATTAAAATAAATACACAAAATACACATACAATATGGTAAATTTGTATTGAAATAGATATGCAAAATAAACATAAATAATGTAAATTTGTATCAAAATTTATATACGAATACCCATAAAATAGAGTAAATTTCTATGAAAATATATATTCAAAACACAAATAAGATGATATAAATAAGTATAAAAATATACATATCAAATACACCTAAAATAATGTAAATTCGTATAAAAATAAATAAACAAAATTACGATAAAAGATGCAAGATACACATTAAATAATGTAAATATGTATAAAAAAAATATATACAAAAAACAAATAGATTAATGTGAAATCGTATCAAAATACACCGAATATTAATAAAATAATGTAAATTTGTATGAAAATAAAGATGCAAAATTCCCATCAAATAGCGCATTTCTTATAAAAATATATATACCAAAATACACATAAAATATTTAAATTGGTATTGAAATAAATATACAAAATGCACATACAATAAGGTAAATTTGTGTTAAAAGAGATATGCAAAAATACATATAAAACAATGTAAATTGTTTCAATATATATATATACGAATACACATAAAATAACGTAGATTTCTATAAAAATATATATACAAAATACACATAAAATTAAGTAAATACGTATAAAAATAGATATAGAAAATACACATAGAATAATGTAAAATTGTTTAAAAAAAAAAAAATCAGAATATAAATAAAATAATGTAAATTTGTATGAAAATAAAAATGCAAAATACTCATAAAATAAAGCATATTTTTATAAAAATACATATACAAAAATACACATATCATAATTAAATTTGTATTAAAATTAATATACAAAATGCATATACAATAAGGTAAATTTGTATTGAAAAAATATGCAAAATACGCATAAAACAGTGTAAATTTATTTAAAAATCTATATACGAATACTCATAAATCAACGTAGATTTCTATAGAAATATATATACAAAATACACATCAAATGATGTAAACACGTATATATATATATATATATATATATATATATATATATATATATATATATATATATATATATATATATATATATATATATATATATATATATATATATATATATATATATATATATATATATATATATATATATATATATATATATATATATATATATATATACATTAAATAATGTAAATTCGCGTCAAAGTAAATAAACAAAATATCAATAAAAGAATGTATTTGTATGAAAATAGATATACAATATACACATAAAATCACCTAAATTTGTATAAAACTATATACAAAATACACAAAAATAATTTTAATTTGTATGAAAATAAATATACAAAATACACATAAAATTAGGTAAATTTGTATTGAAATACATTTACAAAATACACATAAAATAATGTAAATTTGAAAGAAAATATATAAATAAATATACTTAAAATAACGTAAATTTATATAAAATATATATAAAAAATACACATTAAATAATGTAAATATGTATAAAAGAATATATACAAAACACAAATAGAATAATATAAAATCGTATCAAAATAGATATTAATAAAATAATGTAAATTTATATGAAAATTAAGATGCAAAATACCTATAAAATAACGCATTTTTTATAAAAATATTTATACCAAGACACACATAAAATATTTGAATTTGTATTAAAATAAATATACAAAATGCACATACAATAAGGTAAATTTGTATTGAAATAGATAAGCAAAATACATATAAAACAATGTAAATTTTTTTCAAAATATATATACGAATACACATAAAATAACGTAGATTTCTATGAAAATAAATATACAAAATACACATAAAATGAAGTAAATACTTATAAAAACAGGTATACAAAATACACATAAAATAATGTAAACTCGTATCAAAATAAATAAACAAAATACTAATATAAGAGTGTGTATTGTATATATATATATAAATATACAAAATACAAATAAAATAACGTAAATTTATATAAAACTATATGCAAAAATACACAAAAGTAATTAAATTTGTGTGAAAATAGATATACAAAATACATGTGTATTTTGTATATTTATTTTCATACAAATTGAAATTATTTTTGTTTATTTTTTTATATATTTTCATACAAATTTTCGTTATTTAATGTGTATTTTGTATATTTATTTTCTAAATATACGTTCTTTTATCTGAATTTTGTTTATTGAATTTGAAACGAATTTACCTTATTTTGTATATCTATTTTCATACAAATTAAAATACTTCTGTGTATTTTTGTATATAGTTTTATATAAATTTACGTTATTTTATGTGTATTTTGTAGATTTATATTTATACAAATACACATTCTTTTATTGGTATTTTGTATATTTATTTTGATACGAATCTACGTTATTTTATGTGTATTCGTATATATATTTTGAAACAAATTCATACTGTTTTATTTGTATTTTGCGTTTTTTTTTTTCAATACAAATTTACCTTATTGTATGTGTTCATTTTGTATATTAATTTTAATACAAATTTAATTATTCTATGTGTATTTTTGTATACCTATAAAATAACGCATTTTTTATAAAAATATTTATACCAAGACACACATAAAATATTTGAATTTGTATTAAAATAAATATACAAAATGCACATACAATAAGGTAAATTTGTATTGAAATATATAAGCAAAATACATATAAAACAATGTAAATTTTTTTCAAAATATATATACGAATACACATAAAATAACGTAGATTTCTATGAAAATAAATATACAAAATACACATAAAATGAAGTAAATACTTATAAAAAAAGGTATACAAAATACACATAAAATAATGTAAACTCGTATCAAAATAAATAAACAAAATACTAATAAATGAATGTGTATTGTATATATATAAATATACAAAATACAAATAAAATAACGTAAATTTATATAAAACTATATGCAAAAATACACAAAAGTAATTAAATTTGTGTGAAAATAGATATACAAAATACATGTGTATTTTGTATATTTATTTTCATACAAATTGAAATTATTTTTGTTTATTTTTTTATATATTTTCATACAAATTTTCGTTATTTAATGTGTATTTTGTATATTTATTTTTTCTACAAATATACGTTCTTTTATCTGAATTTTGTTTATTGATTTTGAAACGAATTTACCTTATTTTGTATATCTATTTTCATACAAATTAAAATACTTCTGTGTATTTTTGTATATAGTTTTATATAAATTTACGTTATTTTATGTGTATTTTGTAGATTTATATTTATACAAATACACATTCTTTTATTGGTATTTTGTATATTTATTTTGATACGAATCTACGTTATTTTATGTGTATTCGTATATATATTTTGAAACAAATTCATACTGTTTTATTTGTATTTTGCGTTTTTTTTCAATACAAATTTACCTTATTGTATGTGTTCATTTTGTATATTAATTTTAATACAAATTTAATTATTCTATGTGTATTTTTGTATATGTATTTAAAAAAAATATATGCTTTATCTTATGCGTATTTTTCATCTTTATTTTCATACAAATTTAAATTATTTTATTGATATTCTGTGTACTTATTTTGATACGATTTTACATTATTCTATGTATAACAAAAATAAATACAGAATACACAAAAATAGATATGCAAAATACATATAAACAATGTAAATTTGTTTCAAAATATATATACGAATACACATGAAATAAGGTAGATTTCTATAAAAATATATATACAAAATACACATAAAATTAAGTAAATACGTATAAAAAATGTATACAAAATACACATAAAATAATGTAAATTAGTATCAAAATAAATAATCAAAATACCAATAAAAGAATGTGTATTTGTATAAATATATATATACAAAATACACATTAAATAATATAAATTTGTTTAAAACTATACAAAATACACATGAAATGATGTAAATACGTATAAAAATATATATACAAAATACACATTAAATAATGTAAATTCGCGTCAAAATAAATAAACAAAATATCAGTAACAGAATGTGTATTTGTATGAAAATAGATATACAAAATACACATAAAATAACCTAAATTTGTATCAAACTATATACAAAAATACACAAAAATATTTTAAATTTGTATGAAAATAAATATACAAAATACACATGTATTTTGTATATCTATTTTCACACAAATTTAATTACTTTTGTGTATTTTTGCATATAGTTTTATATAAATTTACGTTATTTTATTTGTATTTTGTATATTTATATATATACAATACACATTCTTTTATAAACAAATGCACTTAAAATAACGTAAATTTGTATCAAAAAATATGTACAAAACACAAATAGAATAATGTAAAATCGTATCAAAATAAATACACAGAATATTAATAAAATAATGTAAATTTATATGAAAATAAAGAAGCAAAATACCCATAAAATAACGCTTTTTTTTATTTATAAAAATATATATACCAAAATACACATCAAAAAATTAAACTTGTATTAAAATAAATATACAAAAAACACATACAATAAGGTAAATTTGTATTGAAATAGATATGCAAAATACATATAAAACAATGTAAATTTGTTTCAAAATATATACACGAATACACATAAAATAACGTAGATTTCTATAAAAAATATATATACAAAATACACATAAAATGAAGTAAATACGTATAAAAAAATATATACAAAATACACATAAAATAATTTAAATTCGTATCAAAATAAATAAACAAAATACCAATAAAAGAATGTGTATTTGTATGAATATAAATGTACAAAATACACATAAAATAACGTAAATTTATATAAAACTATATACAAAAATACACAGAAGCAATTAAATTTGTATGAAAATATATACAAAATACACACGAAATAAGCTAAATTTGAATTGAAATATATATACAAAATACATGAAATAAAGTAAATTTGTATCAAAATATTTATACAAATACACAAATAATAACGTAAATTTGTATGAAAATATATAAAGAAAATACACATTAAATAATGTAAATACGTATAGAAAAATATGTACAAAATACACATATAATCATGTAATTCGTATCAAAATAAATAAACAAAATACCAATAAAATAATATAAATTTGTATGAGTAAACGTGTATGTTGCATATTTTTTCAATACAAATTTACCTTATTATATACGCATTTTGTATATTAATTTTAATACAAATTTAATTATTCGATGTGTATTTTTGTATCTGTATTTTTATAAACATATGCTTTATTTTTTGGGTATTTTGCATCTTTAGTTTCATACAAATTTACATTATTTTATTGATATTCTGCTCATTCATTTTGATACGAATTGACATTATTCTATGTGTATTTTGTATATATTTTTCATACAAATTTACGTTATTTTATGTTTAAAAATATGTGCAAAATACACATATAATCATGTAATTCGTATCAAAATAAATAAACAAAATACCAATAAAATAATATAAATTTGTATGATTAAACGTGTATGTTGCATATTTTTTCAATACAAATTTACCTTATTATATACGCATTTTGTATATTAATTTTAATACAAATTTAATTATTCGATGTGTATTTTTGTATCTGTATTTTTATAAACATATACTTTATTTTTTGGGTATTTTGCATCTTTATTTTCATACAAATTTACATTATTTTATTGATATTCTGCTCATTCATTTTGATACGAATTGAGATTATTCTATGTGTTTTTTGTATATATTTTTCATACAAATTTATGTTATTTTATGTGTATTTGTTTATATATTTTGACACAAATTTACAATATTTTATAGGTATTTTATATATACATTTCAAAAGAAATTTATCTAGTTTTATGTGTATTTTGTATATCTATTTTCATACAAACTCAAATTATTTCTATGTATTTTTGTATATATTTTAATACAAATTTTAGTTATGTTATGTGTATTTTGTAAATCTATTTTCATTCAAATATATATTATTTTATTGGTGTTTTGTTGATTTATATTGATACAAAGTTACATTATTTTATATGTACTTTGTATATATATTTTCATACGCTTTTACATTATTTAATATTTATTCTGAATATATATTTTTATACAAATTCATGGTATTTTATGTGTATTTGTATATATATTTTTATATAAATTTACATTATTTTGTGTATTTTGTACATATATTTTTTTTACAAATCTAAATTATTTTATGTTTATTTTGTATGTGTATTTTGTATATTTATATTTATCCAAATACATATTCTTTTATTGGTATTTTGTTTATTTATTTTAATTCGAATTTACATTATTTTATGTGTATTTTGTATACATTTTTTTACACGTATTTACTTAATTTTATGTGTATTTTGTATATATATTTTTATAGAAATCTACGTTTTTTTATTTGTATTCGTATATATGTTTTGTGTATTTGTGTATAATGTAAATTTGTATGAAATGAAAAAAAATTCATATAAAACTCGCGTCAAATAAATAAACAAAATATCAATAAAAGAATGTGTATTTGTATGAAAATAGATATACAAAATACACATAAAATAACCTAAATTTGTATCAAACTATATACAAAAATACACAAAAATATTTTAAATTTGTATGAAAATAAATATACAAAATACACATAAAATTAGGTAAATTTGTATTGAAATACATAAACAAAATACACATAAAATATTGTAAATTTGAATGAAAATACATAAACAAATACACTAAAATAACGTAAACTTGTATAAAAAAATATGTACAAAACACAAATAGAATAATGTAAAATAGTATCAAAATAAATACACAGAATATTAATAAAATATTTAAATTTGTATGAAAATAAAGAAGCAAAATACCCATAAAATAACGCATTTTTTTTATTTATAAAAATATATATACCAAAATACACATCAAAAAAAAAAATTTTATTAAAATAAATATACAAAAAACACATACAATAAGGTAAATTTGTATTGAAATAGATATGCAAAATACATATAAGACAATGTAAATTTGTTTCAAAATATATATACGAATACACATAAAATAACGTAGATTTCTATAAAAATATATATACAAAATACACATAAAATGAAGTAAATACGTATAAAAAAATGTATACAAAAAACACATAAAATAATGTAAATTCGTATCAAAATAAATAAACAAAATACCAATAAAAGAATGTGTATTTGTATAAATATAAATATACAAAATACACATAAAATAACGTAAATTTATATAAAACTATATACAAAAATACACAGAAGTAATTAAATTTGTATGAAAATATATACAAAATACACACAAAATAAGCTAAATTTGAATTGAAATATATATACAAAATACATGAAATAAAGTAAATTTGTATCAAAATATTTATACAAATACACATATAATAACGTAAATTTGTATGAAAATATATAAACAAAATACACATTAAATAATGTAAATACGTATAAAAAATATGTACTGAATACACATATAATCATGTAATTCGTATCAAAATAAATAAACAAAATACCAATAAAATAATATAAATCTGTATGAGTAAACGTGTATGTTGCATATTTTTTCAATACAAATTTACCTTATTATATACGCATTTTGTATATTAATTTTAATATATGTGTATTTGAATATATATTTTGATACAAATTTACATTATTTAATGTATTTTCTATATTTATTTCAATTTAAATTTAGCTTATTTTATGTGTCTTTTGTATATCTATTTCATACAAATTTAATTATTTTTGTTTATTTTTGTATATAGTTTTATACAATTTTACGTTATTTTATGTGTATTTTTTATATTTATATTTATACAAGTAAACATTCTTTTATTGGCATTTAGTTTATTTATTTTGATAGGAGTTTACATTATTTTATTAATAATCTGTGTATTTATTTTGATACTATTTTACATTATTTTATTTGTGTTTTGTATATATTTTTTTATATATATTTACATTATTTAATGTGTATTTTCTATATATATTTCATACAAATTTACGTTATTTTAAGTGTATTTGTTTATATATTTTCATTCAAATTTACATTATTTTATGTGTATTTTGTATATGTATTTCAATAGAAATTTAACTAGTTTTATGTGTATTTGTATATATAATTTTATACAAATTTAAATTATTTTTGTGTATTTTTTTAATAGAGTTTTATACAAATTTACAATATTTTATGTGTATTTTGTATATCTATTTTCATACAAATACACATTCTTTTATTGATATTTTGTTTATTTATTTTGATGCGAATTTACATTATTTAATGTGTATTGTGTATATATATTTTTATACGCATTTACGTCATTTCATGTGTATTTTTTATATATATTTCTATAAAAATATACGTTATTTTATGTGTATTCGTATATATTTGAAACAAATATACATGGTTTTATGTGCATTTTGTATATTTTTTCAATACAAATTTCCCTTATTGTACGTGCATTTTGTATATTAATTTTAATACAAATTTAATTATTCTATGTGTATTCTTGTATATGTATTTTTAAAAAATATGCTTTATTTTATGGGTATTTTGCATCTTTATTTTCATACAAAATTACATTATTTTATTGATATTCTGTGTATTTATTTTGATACGATTTTACATTCTTCTATGTATATTTTGTATATCTATTTTATACAAATGTACGTTATTTTATGTGAATTTGTTTTCATTTCATACAAATTTACATTATTTTATGTGTATTTTGTACATGTATTTAAATACAAATTTAACTAATTATATGTGTATTTTGTTTATCTATTTTCATACAAATTGAAATTTATTTTTTTGTTTTTTTGTATATATTTTTATTCAAATTTTCGTAATTTTATGTGTATTTTGTATATTTATTTTCCTACAAATATACGTTCTTTTATCGGAATTTTGTTTATTTATTTTGATACGAATTTTCATTTTTTTAGGTGTATTTGATATATATATTTTTATACTTATTTACACAATTTTATATGTATTTTGAATATATATTTTCATAGAAATTTACTCTATATGTATATACAAAAAAACTCAAAAATAATTTAAATTTGTATGAAAATAAATATACAAAATACACATAAAATTAGGTAAATTTGTATTGAAATACATATACAAAATACACTTAAAATAATTTAAATTTGAATGAAATTATATAAACAAATATACTTAAAATGACGTTAATTTGTATAAAATATATATAAAAAATACACATTAAATAATGAAAATATGTATAAAAAAATATATACAAAACACAATTAGTATAATATAAAATCGTATCAAAATATATTCAGAATATTAATAAAATAATGTACATTTGTATGAAAACTAAGATGCAAAATACCAATAAAATAACGCATTTTTTATAAAATTATATATACCAAAATACACATAAAATATTTGAATTTGTATTAAAATAAATATACAAAATGCACATACAATAAGGTAAATTTGTATTGAAATAGATATGCAAAAAACATATAAAACAATGTAAATTTGTTTCAAAATATATACGCATACACATAAAATAACGTAGATTTCTATAAATATATATATACAAAATACAAATAAAATTAAGTAAATACGAATCAAAAATGTATACAAAATACACATAAAATAATGTAAATTCGTATAAATATAAATAAACAAAATACCAATAAGAGAATGTGTATTTGTATAAATATAAATATACAAAATGCACATAAAATAACGTAAATTTGTATAAAACTATATACAAAAATACACAGAAGTAATTATATTTGTATGAAAATAGATATACAAAATACACACAAAATAAGTTAAATTTGAATTGAAATATATATACAAAATACATAAAATAAAGTAAATTCGTCTCAAAATATTTTTAACAAATACACATATAATAACGCAAATTTGTAAAAAAAATATATATAAACAAAATACACATTAAGTAATGTAAATATGTATAAAAAAATATTTACAAAATACACCAATAATCAAGTCATTCGTATCAAAATAAATAAACAAAAAACTAATTAAATAATGTAAATTTGTATGAGAAAACATATACAAAATACACATAAAATAACGTTTTAAGTTTCTATAAAAATATATGTACAAAAATGCACATAAAATTAGTTTGCATAAAAAAATATATACAAAACACACATTAGATAATGTAAATGAGTATAAAAATATGTATACAAAATACCTATGAAATAATCTAAATTCGTATCGAGTTAAATTAAGAAAATAACAATAAAATAATGTAATTTTGGATGAAAATATATATAGAAAACACACATAAAATAACCTAAATACAAATACAATAATACACATAAAATAATTTAAAATTGAATGAAATAAATATACAAAATAAACATAAAATAAGGTAAATTTGTAATAAAATATATGTAAGAATACACATAAAATAATATAAATTTGTATGAAAATATATATACAAATACACATAAAATAACATGAATTTGTATAAAATGCTTCAAAATATATACGAATACACACAATAAAATAACGTAAATTTTTATGAAAATGTATATATAAAATACACATAAAATAGTTTAAATACGTAGAAAAATATATATACAAAATACACATAAAATAATGTAAATTCGTAAAAAATTAAATACACAAAATTCCAATAAAAGAATGTATATTTGTAGGAAAATATATATACAAAAAACAAATAAAATAACTAGAATTTGTATAAAAATATATACAAAAATACACCAAAATAATTTAAATTTGTTTGAAAATAGATATGCAAAAGACACATAAAGTTAGGCAAATTTGTATTAAAATACATATACAAAACTCACATAAAATAATGTAAATTTGTATGAAAATATATAAACAAATACATATAAAATCACGTAAATTTGGATAAAATATATATATACAAAATATACATTAAATATTTTAAATATGTATAAAAATATATTATATTATATATATTTTTATTGATATTGTGTTATTTATGTGTATTTTGTATATGTTTTCTCATAGAAATTTACATTATTTTATTGGTATTTTGTCTATTTATTTTGATACGAATTACATGATTATTTGTGTATTTTTTACATTTTTTTATACGTATTTACATTATTTAATGTGTATTTTGTTTATATTTTTTTTATACAAATTTACGTTATTATATGTGTATTTGTATAGGTATTTTGATACAAATTTACATTATTTTATGTATTTTGTATATATATTTCAATTCAAATTTAGCTTATTTTATGTGTATTTAGTGTATTTATTTATTTTAATACAAAATCAAATATTTTATGTTTTTTCGTATATATATTTTTATAAAAAATGCGTTATTTTATGGGTATTTTGCATCTTAATTTTCATACAAATTTATATTATTTTATTAATATTTTCTGTATTTATTTTGATACGATTTTACATTATTTTATTTGTGTTTTGTATATATTTTTTTATACATATTTACATTATTCAATGTTTTTTTTGTATATATATTTGATACAATTTTACGTTATTTTAAGTCTATTTGTTTATATATTTTCATTCAAATTTACATTATTTTATGTGCATTTTGTGTATGTATTTCAATACAAATTTACCTATTTTTATATGTTTTTTGTATATTTATTTTCATACAAGTTTAAATTATTTTTGTGTATTTTTGTATATAGTTTTATACAAATTTAGGTTATTTTATGTGTATTTTGTATATCTATTTTCATACAAATACACATTCTTTTCATGATATTTTTTTTATTTTTTTTGACACGAATTAACATTATTTAATGTGTATTTTGTATATATATTTTTATACGTATTTACATTATTTCAAGTGTATTTTGTATATATATTTCTATAGAAATCTGCGTTATTTTATGTGTATTCGAATATATATTTTGAAACAAATTTACATTGTTATATGTGTATTTTGCATATTTTTTCAATACAAATTTACCTTATTGTATGTGCATTTTGTATATTAATTTTAATACAAATTTGATTAATCTATGTGTATTTTTGTATATGTATTTTTATAAAAATATGTAATTAGTTAAATTTGTATTTAAATACATGTACAAAATACACATAAAATAATGTAAATTTGTATGAAATGAAAACAAATTCACATAAAATAACGTACATTTGTATAAAATAGATATACAAAATAATTTTATGTATTTTGTATATTTATTTTCATACAAATTTAAATTATTTTTGTGTATTTTTGTATATAGTTTTATACAAACTTAGGTTATTTTATGAGTATTTTGTATATCTATTTTCATACAAATACACATTCTATTATTGATATTTTGTTTATTTATTTTGACGAGAATTTAAATTATTTAATGTGTTTTTTGTATATATATTTTTATACGTATTTACATCATTTCATGTGTATTTTGTATATATCTTTCTATAGAAATCTACGTTATATTATGTGTATTCGTATATAGATTTTTAAACAAATTTACACTTTTATGTGTGTTTTGCATATTTTTTCAATACAAATTTACCTTATTGTATATGCATTTTGTATATTAATTTTAATACAAATTTAATTATTCTATGTGTATTTTTGTATATGTATTTTTATAAAAATATGCTTTATTTTATGGGTATTTTGCATCTTTATTTTCATACAAATTTACGTTATTTTATTGATATTCTGCTCATTCATTTTGACACGATTTGACATTATTCTATGTGTATTTTGTATATATTTTTCAAACAAATTTACGTTATTTTATGTGTATTTGTTTATATATTCTGACACAAATTTACAAAATTTTATGGGTATTTTGAATATATATTTCAAAAGAAATTTACCTAGTTTTATGTGTATTTTGAATATCTATTTTCATACAAATTCAAATTATTTTTATGTATTTTTGTATATATTTCAATACAAATTTTAGTTATGTTATGTGTATTTTGTAAATCTATTTTCAATCAAATATATATTATTTTATTGGTATTTTGTTGATTTATATAGTGATTCGAATTTACATTATTTTATATGTACTTTTTATATATATTTTTATACGCATTTACATTATTTAATATTTATTTTGAATATATAATTTTATACAAATTCATGGTATTTTATGTGTATTTGTATATATATTTTCATATAAATTTACAATATTTTTTTATGTGTATTTTGTGCATATATTTCATTTCAAATTTACCTAATTTTATGTTTATTTTGTATGTGTATTTTGTACATTTATATTTATACAAATACACATTCTTTTATTGGTATTTTGTTTATTTATTTTGTTTCGAGTTTATATTATTTTATGTGTATTTTGTTTACATTTTTTTTATACGTATTTACCTAATTTTATGTGTATTTTGTATATATTTTTTTTATAAAAATCTACGTTATTTTATATGTATTCGTATATATATTTTGAAACAAATTTACTTTGTTTTATATGTATTTTTGCATACCTCTTTCAATAGAAGTTTACCTTATTGTATGTGCATTTTGTATATTTATTTCTATACAAATTTAAATATTTTATGTGTATTTTAGTATATATATTTTTATAAGAAATGCGCTATTTTATGGGAATTTTGCATCTTTATTTTCATACAAATTTACATTATTTTATTAATATTCGGTGTATTTATTTTGATACGATCTTACATTATTCTATTTGTTTTTTGTATATAATTTTTTTTATTCATATTTACATTATTTAATGTATATCTTGCATATATATTTCATACAAATTTATTATCTATTATTTATTTTCATACAAATACACATTCTTTTCATGATATTTTGTTTATTTATTTTGACACGAATTTACATTACTTAATTTGTATTTTATATATATATTTTTATACGTATTTACATAATTTCATGTGTATTTTGTATATATATTTCTATAGAAATCTACGTTATTTTATGTGTATTCGTATATATATTTTGAAACAAATTTACAATGTTTTATTTGTTTTTTGCGTTTTTTTTCAATACAAATTTACCTTATTGTATGTGTGCATTTTGTATATTAATTTTAATACAAATTTAATTATTCTATGTGTATTTTTGTATATGTATTTAAAAAAAAATGCTTTATCTTATGGGTATTTTGCATCTTTGTTTTCATACAAATTTAAATTATTTTATTGATATTCTGTGTACTTATTTTGATACGATTTTACATTATTCTATGTATAACAAAAATAGATACAGAATACACAAAAATAGATATGCAAATTACATATAAACAATGTAAATTTGTTTCAAAATATATATACGAATACACATGACATGGGTATTTTGAATCTTAATTTTCATACAAATTTACATTATTTTATTAATATTTTCTGTATTTATTTTGATACGATTTTACAATATTTTATTTGTGTTTTGTATATATTTTTTTATACATATTTACATTATTTAATGTGTTTTTTGTATATACATTTGATACAAATTTACGTTATTTTAAGTCTAGATGTTTATATATTTTCATTCAAATTTACATTATTTTATGTGTATTTTGTATATGTATTTCAATACAAATTTACGTTATTTTATGTTTTTTGTATATTTATTTTCATACAAGTTTAAATTATTTTTGTTTATTTTTGTATATAGTTTTATACAAATTTAGGTTATTTTATGTGTATTTTGTATATCTATTTTCCTACAAATACACATTCTTTTCATGATATTTTTTTTATTTATTTTGACACGAATTAACATTATTTAATGTGTATTTTGTATATATATTTTTATACGTATTTACATTATTTCAAGTGTATTTTGTATATATATTTCTATAGAAATCTACGTTATTGTATGTGTATATGTATATATATTTTGAAACAAATTTACATTGTTTTATGTGTATTTTGCATATTTTTTCAATACAAATTTACATTATTGTATGTGCATTTTGTATATTAATTTTAATACAAATTTGATTAATCTATGTGTATTTTTGTATATGTAGTTTTATAAAAATATGCTTTATTTTATGGGTATTTTGCATCTTTATTTTCATACAAATTTACATTATTTTATTGATATTCTGTGTATTTATTTGGTATGATTTTACATTATTCTATGTGTATTTTGTATATATATTTTATATAAAATGTATTTGTTTTCATTTCATACAAATCTATATTATTTTATGTGTTTTTTGTACATGTATTTAAATACAAATTTAACTAGTTATATGTGTATTTTGTATATCTATTTTGTATGTATATTTTCATAGAAATTTACTCTATTTTACGAGTATTCGTATATATATTTTGATACAAATTTACATTATTGATGTGTATTTTGCATATCTATTTCAATACAAATTTTCGTTATTGTACGTGCATTTTGTATATTCATTTTAATACAAATTTAATTATTTTATATGTATTTTTGTATATATATTTTTATGCAAATATGCGTTATTATATCGATATTTTGCAGCTTTATTTTCATACAAATTTACATTATTTTATTGATATTCTCTTTATTTATTTTGATACGATTTAACATTATTCTATGTGTATTTTGTATATATTTTTTATACATATTTACATTATTTAAGGTTTATTTTGTATATATATTTTATCCAAATTTACATTATTTTATGTGTATTTGTTTATATATTTTTATACAAATTTACATTATTTTATGTGTATTTTGTATATACATTTTCATAAAAAAATTACGTTATTTTATTGTGTGTATTCGTATATATTTTGATACAAATTTTATACAAATTCATGTTATTTAATGTGTATTTGTATATATATTTTCATACAAATTTATATTATTTTATGTGTATTTTTTCATATATTTCATTTCAAATTTACCTTATTTTATGTTTATTTTGTATATTTATTTCATTCAATTTTAAATTATTTTATGTGTATATTTGTATTTGTATTTAGGTTATTTTATGTGTATTTTGTATATATATTTTCATCCAAAATTACATTATTATATTGGTATTTTCTTAATTTAATTCGATACGAATATAGATTATTTCATAGGTATTTTGTATACATAGTTTTATACTCATTTACATTGTCTAATGTGTGTTTTGTATATATATTTTTATGCAAATTTATTTTATGTTCATTTTTGTACATATATTTTTATAGAAATTTGCGTTATTTTATGTATATAGTTTTATATAAATTTACGTTATTTTATGTGCATTTTGTATATTTATATTTATACAAATACACATTCTTATATTGCTATATTGTTTACTTATATTTATACGAATTTACATTATTTTATGTGTATTTTGTATACATTTTTTTTATACGTATTTACTTAATTTTATGTGTATTTTGTATATGTATTTTTATAGAAATCTACGTTATTTTATGTGTATTCGCATATATATTTTGAAACAAATTTACATTATTTTATATGTATTTTGCATATCTATTTCAATACAAATTTACCTTATTGTATGTGCATTTTGTATATTTATTTTGATGCAAATTCAAATATTTTATGTGTATTTTGGTATCAATAATTTTATAAAAAATGCGTTATTTTATAGGTATTTTGCATCTTAATTTTCATACAAATTTACATTATTTTATTAATATTCTGTGTATATATTTTGATACGATTTTACATTATTCTATTTGTGTTTTGTATATATTTTTTATACATATTTACATTATTTAATGTGTATTTTGTATATATATATTTCATACAAATTTACGTTATTATATGTGTATTTGTTTATATATTTTCTTTCAAATTTACATTATTTTATGTGTATTTTGTATATGTATTTCAATAGAAATTAACCTAATTTTATGTGTATTTTGTATATTTCTTTTCATACAAATTTAAATTATTTTTGTGTATTTTTGTATATAGTTTTATACAAATTTAGGTTATTTTATGTACGCATTTACATTATTTAATGTGTGTTTTGTATATATATTTTTATCCAAAGTTAATTTATTTTACGTTCATTTTTGGACATATATTTTTATAGAAATTAGCGTTATTTTATATGTATTTGTATATGTTTTCTCATACAAATTTACATTATTTTATTGCTATTTTGTTTATTTAGTTTGATACGAATTACATGATTATATGTGTATTTTGTACATATTTTTTATACGTATTTACATTACTTAATGTGTATTTTGTTTATATATTTTTAAACAAATTTATGTTATTATATGTATTTTTATAAATATTTTGATATAAATTTACATTATTTTATGTATTTTGTATATACATTTCAATTCAAATTTAGCTTATTTTATCTGTATTTTGTATATCTATTTTCATACGAATTTAATTACTTCTGTGTATTTTTGTATATAGTTTTATACAAATTTACGTTATTTTTGTGTATTTTGTATATTTATATTTATACAAATACACATTCTTTTATTGGTATTTTGTTTTTTTATTTTGATACGAATTTACATTATTTTATGTGTATTTTGTATACATTTTTTTATACGTATTTACTTCATTTTACGTGTATTTTGTATATATATTTTTATACAAATCTACGTTATTTTATGTATATTCGTATATATATTTTGAAACAAATTTACATTGTTTTATATGTATTTTGCATATCTATTTCAATACAGATTTACCTTATTGTATGTGTATTTTGTATATTTATTTTAATACAAATAAATTTTTTTATGTGTATTTTTGTATATATATTTAAAAAAAAAGCGTTATTTTATGAGTATTTTGCTTCTTTATTTTCATACAAATTTACATTACTTTATTAATTTTCTGTGTATTTATTTAGATACGATTTTACATTATTCTATTTGTGTTTTGTATAAAGTTTTTTTATTCAAATTTACGTTATTTTAAGTGTATTTGTTTATGTATTTTCATTCAAATTTACAGTATTTTATGTGTATTTTGTATATGTATTTTAATACAAATTTACCTAATTTTATGTGTATTTTGTATATTTATTTTCATACAAATTTAAATTATTTTTATGTATTTTTGTATATAGCTTTATACAAATTTATGTTATCTTATGTGTATTTTGTATATTTATTTTCATACAAATACACATTCTCTTATTAACATTTTGTTTATTTATTTTGACGCGAATTTACATTATTTAATGTGTATTTTGTATATATATTTTTATACGTATTTACATACTTTCATGTGTATTTTGTATATTTATAAAAAAAGTGTTATTTTATGGGTATTTTGCATCTTTATTTTCATACAAATTTACATTATTCTATTTACATTCTGTGTATTTATTTTAATACGATTTTACATTATTCTATTTGTGTTTTGTATATATATTTTTTATACATATTTACATTATTTAATGAGTATTTTTTTATATATATTTTATACAAATTTATGTTAATTTAAGTGTATTTGTTTATATATTTTCCTTCAAATTTACATTATTTTATGTGTATTTTGTATATGTATTTCTTTACAAATTTACCTAATTTTATGTGTATTTTGTATATTTATTTTCAAACAAATTTAACTTATTTTTGTGTTTTTTTATAAATAGTTTTATACAAATTTACGTTATTTTATGTGTATTTTGTATATGTATTTTCATACAAATACACATTCTTTTATTGATATTTTAATTATTTATTTTGACACGAATTTACATTATTTAATGTATTTTGTATATATATTTTATACGTATTTACAACATTTCATGTGTATTTTATATATATTTCTATAGAAATTTACGTTATTTTATGTGTATTCGTATATATATTTTGAAACAAATCTACATTATTTTATGTGTATTTTGTATATATATTTCATTATAAATCTGCCTTACTTTATATCTATTTTCATTCAAATTCAAATCATTTTATGTGTATATATTTATTTGTATTTACGTTATTTTATGTGTATTTTCTATATATATTTTCATTCAAAATTACATTATTTTATCGGTATTTTGTTCATTTATTTCGATATGAATTTAGATTATTTCATGTGTATTTTCTATACATATACATATAGAGTAAATTTCTATGAAAATATATATTCAAACTACATATAAAATTATGTAAATAAGTATAAAAATATATATATCAAATACACCTAAAAAAAATGAAAATTCGTATCAAAATAAATAAATAAAATTCCGATAAAAGAACGTATATTTGTAGGAAAATAAATATACAAAATACACATAAAATTACGAAAATATGAATAAAAATATATACCAAAATACACAAAATAGTTTCAATTTGTATGAAAATAGATATACAAAATACACATATAATTAGTTAAATTTGTATTTAAATACATGTACAAAATTCACATAAAATAATGTAAATTTGTATGATATGAAAACAAATTCACATAAAATAACGTACTTTGGTATAAAATAGATATACAAAATATACATAGAATAATGTAAAATCGTATCAAAATAAATACACAGAATATCAATAAAATAATGTAATTTTGTATGAAAATAAAGATGCAAAATACCCATAAAATAAAGCATATTTTTATAAAAATACATATACAAAAATACACATAGAATAGCTAAATTTGTATTAAAATTAATATACAAAATGCACGTACAATAAGGTAAATTTGTATTGAAAAAATATGCAAAATGCACATAAAACAATGTATATTTGTTTCAAAATATATATACGAAGACACATAAACTCACGTATATTTCTCGAGAAATATATATACAAAATACACATGAAATGACGTAAATACGTATAAAAATATATATACACAATACACATTAAATAATGTACATTCGCATCAAAATAAATAAACAAAATATCAATAAAAGAATGTGTATTTGTATGAAAATAGATATACAAAATACACATAAAATATTGTAAATTTGTATAAAACTCTATACAAAAATACACAAAAAATTATTTAAATTTGTATAAAATATATATACAAAATACACATGAAATTAGGTAAATTTCTATTGAAATACACATACAAAATACACATAAAATGATATAAATTTGAATAAAAATATATAAACAAATACACTTAAAATAACGAAAATTTGTATCAAATATATATAGAAAATACACATTAAATAATGTAAATATGTATAAAAAAATATATACAAAACACAAATAGAATAATGTCAAGTAGTATCAAAATAAATACACAGAATATTAATAAAATAATGTAAATTTGTTTGAAAATAAAGATGCAAAATACCCATAAAACAACGCTTTTTTTATGAAAATATATATACCAAAATGCACATAAAATATTTAAATTTGTATTACAATAAATATACAAAATGCACATACAAGATAAATTTGTATTGAAATAGATATGCAAAATACATATAAAAAAATACACATAAATTAAGCTAAAATTGTATAAAACTTAATACAAAAATAAACAAAAATAATTAAATTTGTATGAAAATAAAGATGCAAAATACCCATAAAATAAAGCATTTTTTTATGAAAATACATATACAAAAATACACATAGAATAATTAAATTTGTATTAAAATTAATATACAAAATGCACGTACAATAAGGTAAATTTATATTGAAAAAATATGCAAAATGCACATAAAACAATGTATATATGTTTCAAAATATATATACGAATACACATAAAAAATATATATATTTCTATAGAAATATATAAACAAAATACACATGAAATGACGTAAATACGTATAAAAATTTATACACAATACACATTAAATAATGTGAATTCGCGTCAAAATAAATAAACAAAATATCAATAAAAAATGTGTATTTGTATGAAAATAGATATACAAAATACACATAAAATATTTTAAATTTATATAAAACTCTTTTTATTAAAATATATATACCAAAATAATAAAATATTTAAATTTGTATTACAATAATTATACAAAATGCACTTACAATAAGGTAGATTTATATTGAAATAGATATGCTAAATACATATAAAACAATGTAAATTTGCTTCAAAATATATATACCAATACACATAAAATAACGTAGATTACTATAAAAATATATATATACAAAATACACATTAAATGAAGTAAATACGTATAAGAAAATGTATACAAAGTACACATGAAATAATTAAATTTGTGTTAAAATAAATATACAAAATACACATACAATAAGGTAAACCTATATTGAAATAGATATGCAAAATAAACATAAAATAATGTAAATTTGTATCAAAACATATACGAATACACACAATATACATAAAATAATGTAAATTTGTATCAAAGTATTTTAACAGATGCGCATAAAATAACGTAAATTTGTTTTAAAATATACAAAATACACATTAAATAATGTAAATATGTATAAAAAAATATATACAAAACACAAATAGAATAATGTAAAATCGTATCAAAATAAATACACAGAATATTAATAAAACAATGTAAATTTGTATGAAAATAAAGATGCAAAATACCCATTAAATAACGCATTTTTTATAAAAATATATATACCAAAATACACAGGAAAAAATTAATTTGTATTAAAATAAATATACAAAATACACATACAATAAGATAAATTTGTATTGAAATATATATGCAAAATACATATAAAACAATGTAAATTTGTTTCAAAATATACATACGAATACACATAAAATAACGTAGATTTCTATAAAATATATATACAAAATACACATAAAATGAAGTAAATACGTATAAGAAAATGTATACAAAATACACATAAAATAATGTAAATTCGTATCAAAATAAATAAACTACATGCCAATAAAAGAATGTTTACTTGTATAAATATAAATATACAAAATACACATAAATTAACGTAAAATTGTATAAAACTTAATACAAAAATAAACAAAAATAATTAAATTTGTATGAAAATAAAGATGCAAAATACCCATAAAATAAAGCATTTTTTTATGAAAATACATATACAAAAATACACATAGAATAATTAAATTTGTATTAAAATTAATATACAAAATGCACGTACAATAAGGTAAATTTATATTGAAAAAATATGCAAAATGCACATAAAACAATGTATATATGTTTCAAAATATATATACGAATACACATAAAATAACATATATTTCTATAGAAATATATATACAAAATACACATGAAATGACGTAAATACGTATAAAAATATATATACACAATACACATTAAATAATGTGAATTCGCGTCAAAATAAATAAACAAAATATCAATAAAAAATGTGTATTTGTATGAAAATAGATATACAAAATACACATAAAATATTTTAAATTTATATAAAACTCTTTTTATTAAAATATATATACCAAAATAATAAAATATTTAAATTTGTATTACAATAATTATACAAAATGCACTTACAATAAGGTAGATTTATATTGAAATAGATATGCTAAATACATATAAAACAATGTAAATTTGCTTCAAAATATATATACCAATACACATAAAATAACGTAGATTACTATAAAAATATATATATACAAAATACACATTAAATGAAGTAAATACGTATAAGAAAATGTATACAAAGTACACATGAAATAATTAAATTTGTGTTAAAATAAATATACAAAATACACATACAATAAGGTAAACCTATATTGAAATAGATATGCAAAATAAACATAAAATAATGTAAATTTGTATCAAAACATATACGAATACACACAATATACATAAAATAATGTAAATTTGTATCAAAATATTTTAACAGATGCGCATAAAATAACGTAAATTTGTTTTAAAATATACAAAATACACATTAAATAATGTAAATATGTATAAAAAAATATATACAAAACACAAATAGAATAATGTAAAATCGTATCAAAATAAATACACAGAATATTAATAAAACAATGTAAATTTGTATGAAAATAAAGATGCAAAATACCCATTAAATAACGCATTTTTTATAAAAATATATATACCAAAATACACAGGAAAAAATTAATTTGTATTAAAATAAATATACAAAATACACATACAATAAGGTAAATCTGTATTGAAATAGATATACAAAATACATATAAAACAATGTAAATTTGTTTCAAAATATATATACGAATACACATAAAATAACGTAGATTTGTATAAAAATATATATACAAAATACACATAAAATGAAGTAAATACGTTTAAGAAAATGTATACAAAATACACATAAAATAATGTAAATTCGTATCAAAATAAATAAACAAAATACCAATAAAAGAATGTGTATTTGTATAAATATAAATATACAAAATACACATAAAATAACGTAAATTTGTATAAAGCTATACAAAAATACACAGAAGTAATTAAATTCGTATGAAAATAGATATACAAAATACAGATAAAATAAGCTATATTTGAATTGAAATGTATATACAAAATAACATATTTTATGTGTATATTTGTATTTGTATTTAGGTTATTTTATGTGTATTTTGTATATATATTTTCATCCAAAATTACATTATTTTATTGGTATTTTCTTAATTTAATTCGATTTGTGAATTTGTATGAAAATAAAGAAGCAAAATACCCATAAAATAACGCATTTGTTTTATTTATAAAAATATATATACCAGAATACACATCAAAAAATTTAATTTGTATTAAAATAAATATACAAAAAACACATACAATAAGGTAAATTTGTATTGAAATAGATATGCAAAATACATATAAAACAATGTAAATTTGTTTCAAAATATATATACGAATACACATAAAATAACGTAGATTTCTATAAAAATATATATACAAAATACACATAAAATGAAGCAAATACGTATAAAAAAATGTATACAAAATACACATAAAATAATGTAAATTCGTATCAAAATAAATAAACAAAATACCAATAAAAGAATGTGTATTTGTATAAATATAAATATACAAAATACACATAAAATAACGTAAATTTATATAAAACTATATAGAAAAATACACAGAAGTAATTAAATTTGTATGAAAATATATTCAAAGTACACACAAAATAAGCTAAATTTAAATTGAAATATATATACAAAATACACATATTTTGCATATCTATTTTCAAACAAATTCAAATTATTTTTGTGTATTTTTGTATATATTTATTTTTGTTATACATAGAATAATGTAAAATTGTATCAAAATAAGTACATAGAATATCAATAAAATAATTTAAAGTTGTATGAAAATAAAGATGCAAAATACCCATAAGATAAAGCATATTTTTTTTTAAAAATACATATACAAAAATACACATAGAATAATTAAATTTGTATTAAAATTAATATACAAAATGCACACATACAAAAAGGTAAATTTGTATTGAAAAAAAAAACGCAAAATACAAATAAAACAGTGTAAATTTGTTACAAAATATATATACAAATACACATAAAATAACGTGTATGTTGTATATCTATTTTCATACAAATACACATTCTTTTATTGATATTTTGTTTATTTATTTTGACGCGAATTTACATTATTTAATGTGTATTTTATATATATATATTTTTATACGTGTTTACATCATTTGATGTGTATTTTGTATATATATTTCTATAGAAATCTACGTTGATTTATGAGTATTCGTATATAGATTTTGAAATAAATTTACACTGTTTTATGTGTATTTTGCATATTTTTTCAATACAAATTTACCTTATTGTATATGCATTTTGTATATTAACATTAATACAAATTTAATTATGCTTTGTGTATTTTTGTATATGTATTTTTATAAAAATATGCTTTATTTTATGGATATTTTGCATTTTTATTTTCATACAAATTTACATTATTTTATTTATATTCTGTTTTTTTTTTAAACAATTTTACATTATTCTATGTGTATTTTGTATATCTATTTTTATACGTATTTACTTAATTTTATGTGTATTTTGTATATATATTTTTATAGAAATCTACGTTATTTTATGTGTTTTCGTATATATATTTTGAAACAAATTTACATTGTTTTATATGTATTTTTGCATATCTCTTTCAATACAAATTTACCTTATTGTATGTGCATTTTCTATATTTATTTCAATACAAATTTAAATATTTTATGTGTATTTTGGTATATATATTTTTATAAGAAATGCGCTATTTGAACGGAATTTTGCATCTTTATTTTCATACAAATTTATATTATTTTATTAATATTCGGTGTATTTATTTTGATACGATTTCACATTATTCTATTTGTTTTTTGTATATATTTTTTTTATAAATATTTACATTATTTAATGTGTATCTTGCATCTTTTATCGTAATTTTGTTTATTTATTTTTATACGAATTTACATTATTTTAGGTGTATTTGATATGTATATTTTTATGCTTATTTATATCATTTTATTTGAGTTTTGAATATATATTTTCATAGAAATTTACTCTATTTTATGGGTATTCGTATATATATTTTGATACAAATTTACATTATTTATGTTTATTTTGCATATCTATTTCAATACAAATTTACCATATTGTATGTGTATTTTGTATATTTATTTTAATACAAATTTAATTATTTTATGTGTATTTTTGTAAAAAAATGCGTTATTATTTGGGTATTTTGCATCTTTATTTTCATACAAATTTACATTATTTTAATGATATTCTGTTTATTTATTTTGATACGATTTTACATTATTCTATGTGTATTTTTTATATATATTTTTATACACATTTACATTATTTAATGTATATTTTGTGTATATATTTTATATAAATTTACGCTATTTTATGTGTATTTGTTTATATATTTTCATACAAATTTACAATATTTTATGTGTAATTTGTATATGTATTTCAATACAGATTTGCCTAATTTTATGTGTATTTTGCATATCTATTTTCAAACAAATTTAAATTATTTTTATGTATTTTTTATATATTTTTATACAAATTTTAGTTATTTTATTTGTATTTTGTATTTATATTTTCCTACAAATATACATTCTTTTAGTGGAATTTTGTTCATTTATTTTCATAAGAATTTACATAATTTTATGTGTATTTTATATATATATTTTTCTACGTATTTACATTATTTTATGTGTATTTTTTAAATACATTTTCATAAAAATTTACGTTATTTTATTGTGTGTATTCGTATATGATTTGATACAAATTTACATTATTTTATGTTTATTTTGCATATCTATTTCAAAATAGATTTACCTTATTGTATGTGTATTTTGTATATTTATTTTAATACAAATTTAATTATTTTATGTGTACTTTGTATACATTTTCTTATACGTATTTACTTCATTTAATGTGTATTTTGTATATACATCTTTATAGTAATCTACGTTATTTTATGTGTATTGGTATATATTTTGAAGCAAATTTACATTGTTTTAAATGTATTTAGCATATCTATTTCAATATAAATCTACCTTATTGTATGTGCATTTTGTATATTTATTGTAATGCAAATTTAAAAATTTTATTATTTTGGTATATATTTTTTTATAAAAAGAGTTTTATATAAATTTAAAATATTTTATGCGTATTTTGTATATCTATTTACATACAAATACACATTTTTTATTGATATTTTGTTTATTTATTTTGACGCGAATTCACATTATTTAATGTGTATTGTGTATATATATTTTTATACGTATTTACGTCATTTCATGTGTATTTTGTATATATATTTCTATAGAAATATATGTTATTTTATGTGTATTCGTATATATATTTTGAAACAAATATACATTGTTTTATGTGCATTTTGCATATTTTTTCAATATAAATTTACCTTATTGTACGTGCATTTTGTATATTAATTTTCATACAAATTTAATTATTCTATGTGTATCTTTGTATATTTATTTTCATAAAAAAATGCTTTATTTTATGGGTATTTTGCATCTTTATTTTCATAAAAATTTACATTATTTTATTGATATTCTGTGTATTTATTTTGATACGATTTTACATTATTCTATATATATTTTGTATATATATTTCATACAAATGAACGTAATCTAAGTGAATTTGTTTTCATTTCATACAAATTTACATTATTTTATGTGTATTTTGTACATGTATTTAAATATAAATTTAACTAATTATATGTGTATTATGTATATCTATTTTTATACAAATTGAAATTAATTTTGTGCATTTTAGTATATATTTTTATTCAAATTTTCGTAATTTTATGTGAATTTTGTATATTTATTTTCCTACAAATATACGTTCTTTTATCGGAATTTTGTATATTTATTTTGATACGAGTTTTCATTATTTTAGGTGTATTTGATATATATATTTTTATCCTTATTTGCATAATTTTATATGTATTTTGAATATATATTTTCATAGAAATTTACTCTATTTTATGTGTATTCGTATATATATTTTGATACAAATTTACATTATTTATGTGTATTTCGCATATCTATTTCAATACAAATTTTCTTTATTGTATGTGCCTTTTCTATATTTATTTTGATGCAAATTTAATTATTTTATGTGTATTTTTGTATATATATTTTTAAACAAATATCCGTTATTATATGGGTATTTTGCATCTTTATTTTCATACAAATTTACATTATTTTATTGATTGTCTGTTTATTTATTTTGATACGATTTTACGTTATTCTGTGTATTTTGTATATATATTTTTAGACATATTTACATTATTTAATGTATATTTTGTACATATATTTTATGGAAATTTACGTTATCTTATGTGTATTTGTTTATATATTTTCATACAAATTTACATTATTTTATGTGTATTTTGTATATGTATTTCAATAAAAATTTGCCTAATTTCATTTGTATTTTGCATATCTATTTTCAAACAAATTTAAATTATTTTTGTGTATTTTTGTATTATTTTTATATAATTTTTTTTTATTTTATTTGTATTTTGTATATGTATTTTCCTACACATATACATTCTTTTAGAGGAAATTTTGTTTATTTATTTAGATACGAATTTACATTATTTTATGTATATTTTGTATATATATTTTTCTATGTATTTACATTATTTTATGTGTATTTTGTATATATATTTTCATAAAAATTTACGTAACTTTATTGTGTGTATTTGTATATATTTTGATAAACATTTTCATTGTTTTATGTATTTTTTGCATATCTATTTCAATAAAAATCTACCTTATTGTATGTGTATTTTGTATATTTATTTTAATACAAATTTAATTATTTTATGAGTATTTTTGTATATATTTTTTTTTTAAATATAAGATATTTTATGGGTATTTTGCATCTTTAATTTAAAAAAATTTTACATTACGTACATATCTTTTGTACGTATTTACATTATTTAATGTGTATTTTGTTTATATATTTTTATACAAATTTACGTTATTATATGTGTATTTGAATATATATTTTGATACAAATTTACATTATTTTATGTATTTTCTATATTTATTTCAATTCAAATTTAGCTTATTTTATGTGTCTTTTGTATATCTATTTTCATACAAATTTAATTATTTTTGTTTATTTTTATATATAGTTTTATACAATTTTACGTTATTTTATGTGTATTTTGTATATTTATATTTATACAAGTAAACATTCTTTTATTGGCATTTAGTTTATTTATTTTGATACGAATTTACATTATTTTATGTGTATTTTGTATACATTTTCTTATACGTATTTACTTCATTTTATGTGTATTTTGTATATATATTTTATAGAAATCTACGTTATTTTATGTGTATTCGTATGTATATTTTGAAACAAATTTACATTGTTTTATATGTATTTTGCATATCTATTTCAATACAAATTTACCTTATTGTATGTGCGTTTTGTATATTCATTGTAATACAAATATAAATATTTTATGTGCATTTTGGTATATATATTTTCATAAAGAATGCGTTGTTTTATGGGTATTTTGCATCTCTAATTTCATACAAATTTACATTATTTTATTAATATTCTGTGTATTTATTTTGACACTATTTTACATTATTCTATATGTGTTTTGTATATATTTTTTTATACATATTTACATTATTTAATGTGTATTTTCTATATATATTTCATACAAATTTTCGTTATTTTAAGTGTATTTGTTTATATATTTTTATTCAAATTTACATTATTTTATGTGTATTTTGTATATGTATTAAAATAGAAATATACCTAATTTCATGTGTATTTTGTATATATATTTTATACAAATTTAAATTATTTTTTGTGTTTTTTTGTATAGTTTTATTCAAATTTACAGTATTTTATGTGTATTTTATATATCTATTTTCATACAAATACACATTCTTTTATTGATATTTTGTTTATTTATTTTGTTGCGAATTTACATTATTTAATGTGTATTGTGTATATATATTTTTATACGTATTTGCGTCATTTCATGTGTATCTTGTATATATATTTCTATAGAAATACACGTTATTTTATGAGTATTCGTATATATATTTTGAAACAAATATACATTGTTTTATGTGCATTTTGCATATTTTTTCAATACAAATTTACCTTATTGTACGTGAATTTTGTATATTAATTTTAATACAAATTTAGCTATTCTATGTGTATTTTTGTATATGTATTTTTATAAAAATATGCTTTATTTTATGGGTATTTTGCATCTTTATTTTCATACAAAATTATATTATTTTATTGATATTCTGTGTATTTATTTTGATACGATTTTACATTATTCTATATATATTTTGTATATCTATTTTATACCAATGTACGTTATTTTATGTGAATTTGTTTTCATTTCATACAAATTTACATTATTTTATGTGAATTTTGTACATGTATTTAAATACAAATTTAACTAATTATATGTGTATTTTGTATATCTATTTTCATACAAATTGAAATTAATTTTGTGTATTTTTGTATATATTTTTATTCAAATTTTCGTATATTTATGTGTATTTTGTATATTTATTTTCCTACAAATATACGTTTTTTTATCGGAATTTTATTTATTTATTTTGATACGAATTTTCATTTTTCTTAGGTGTATTTGATATATATATTTTTATACTTATTTACATAATTTTATATGTATTTTGAATATATATTTTCATAGAAATTTACTCTATATGTATATGTATAGAAAATACACATGAAATAATCTAAATTCATATCGAAATAAATGAACAAAATACCGATAAAATAATGTAATTTTGAATGAAAATATATATAGAAAATACACATAAAATAACGTAAATACAAATAAATATATACACATAAAATTATTTGAATTTGAATGAAAATAGATATAAAAATAAACTTAAAATAAGGCAAATTTATAATGAAATATATATACAAAATACACATAAAATAATGTAGATTTGTTTCAAAATATATATACGAATACACATAAAATAACGTAGATTTCTATAGAAATATATATACAAAATATACATGAAATGTTGTAAATACGTATAAAAATATATATACAAAATACACATTAAATAATGTAAATTCGTGTCAAAATAAATAATTAAAATATCAATAAAAGAATGTGTGTTTGTATGAAAATACATATACAAAATACACATAAAATAACGTAAATTTGTATAAAACTATATATAAAAATACACAAAAATAAGTTAAATTTGTATGAAAATAAATATACAAAATACACATAAAATTAGGTAAATTTGTAAAGAAATACATAAACAAAATACACATAAAATAATATAAATTTGAATGAAAATATATAAACAAATACCCTTAAATTAACATAAATTTGTATAAAATATATATAAAAAATACTCATTAAATAATGTAAATATGTATAAAAATATATATACAAAACACAAATAGAATAATGTAAAATCGTATTAAAATAAATACACAGAATGTAAATAAAATAATGTAAATTTGTATGAAAATAAAGATGCAAAATACCCATAAAATAACGCATTTTTTATAAATATACAAAATACACATGAAAGGATGTAAATACGTATAAAAATATATATACAAAATACACATTAAATAATGTAAATTCGCGTCAAAATAAATAAATAAAATGTCAATAAAAGAATGTGTATTTGTATGAAAATAAATATACAAAATACACATTAGATAACATAAATTTGTACAAAACTATATACAAAAATACACAAAAATAATTTAAATTTTTATGAAAATAAATATACAAAATACACATAAAACTAGGTAAATTTGTATTGAAATACATATATAAAATACACATAAAATACTGTAAATTTGAATGAAAATACATAAACAAATACACTTAAAATAACGTAAATTTGTATAAAAAAAATATATACAAAACACAAATAGAATAATGTAAAATCGTATCAAAATAAATACACAGAATATTAATAAAATAATGTAAATTTGTATGAAAATAAAGAAGCAAAATACCCATAAAATAACGCATTTTTTTTAAATATATATACAAAAATACACATAAAAAAATTATTTGTATTAAAATAAATATACAAAATACACATACAATAAGGTAAATCTGTATTGAAATAGATATGCAAAATACATATAAAACAATGTAAATTTGTTTCAAAATATATATACGAATACACATAAAATAACGTAGATTTGTATAAAAATATATACAAAATACACGTAAAATGAAGTAAATACGTATAAAAAAATGTATACAAAATACACATAAAAAAATGTAAATTCGTATCAAAATAAATAAACAAAATACCAATAAAAGAATGTATATTTGTATAAATATAAATATACAAAATACACATAAAATAACGTAAATTTGTATAAAACTATATACAAAAATACACAGAAGTAATTAAATTCGTATGAAAATAGATATACAAAATACAGATAAAATAAGCTAAATTTGAATTGAAATGTATATACAAAATACATAAAATAATGTAAATTTGTATCAAAATATTTATAAAAATACATATAATAACGTAAATTTGTTTAAAAATATATAAACAAAATACACATTAAGTAATGTAAATACGTATAAAAAATATGTACAAAATACACATATAATCATGTAATTCGTATCAAACTAAATAAACAAAATAGCAATAAAATAATGTAAATTTGTATGAGAAAACATATACAAATACATATAAAATAACGCTAATTTCTATAAAAATGTATGTCCAAAAATGAACGTAAAATAAATTAACTTTGGATAAAGATATATATACAAAACACACATTAAATAATGTAAATGCGTACATAAAATAGCCTAAATTTGGATAAAACTATATACAAAAATACACAAAAATAATTTAAATTTGTATGAAAATAAATATACAAAATACACATGAATTTATGTTAATTTCTATTGAAATACATATACAAAATACACATAAAATAATGTAAATTTGAAAGAAAATATATAAACAAATACACATATAATAACGTAAATTTGTATGAAATATATATATACAAAATACACATTAAATAATGTAAATATGTATAAAAAAAATATATACAAAACACAAATAGAATAATGTAAAATCGTATCAAAATATATACACAGAATATTAATAAAATAATGTAAATTTGTATGAAAATTAAGATGCAAAATACCTATAAAATAACGCATTTTTTATAAAATTATTGATACCAAAATACACATAAAATATTTGAATTTGTATCAAATTAAATATACAAAATGCATATACAATAAGGTAAATTTGTATTGGAATAGATATGCAAAATACATATAAAATAATGTAAATTTGTTTCAAAATATATATGCGAATACACATAAAATAACGTAGATTTCTATAAAAATACATATACAAAATACACATAAAATTAAGTAAATACGTATAAAAAAATGTATACAAAATACACATAAAATAATGTAAATTCGTATAAATATAAATAAACAATAAAGCAATAAAAGAATGTTTATTTGTATATATATAAATATACAAAATGCACAGAAAATAACGTAAATTTATATAAAACTATATACATAAAATAACGCAAATTTCTATAAATATATATGTACAAAAATGAACAAAATAAATTTGCATAAAAATATTTATACAAAACACACATTAGATTATGTAAATGAGTATAAAAATATGTATACAAAACACCTATGAAATAATCTAAATTCGTATCGAATTAAATTAAGAAAATACCAATATAATAATGTAATTTTGGATGAAAATATATATACAAAATACACATAAAATAACCTAAATACAAATACAAATATACACATGAAATAATTTAAAATTGAATGAAATATATATACAAAATAAACATAAAATAAGGTAAATTTGTAATGAAATATATGAAAAAATACACATAAAATAATATAAATTTGTATGAAAATATATATACAAATACACATTAAATAACTTGAATTTGTATAAAATTTGTATCAAAATATATGCGAATACACACAATTAAATAACGTAGTTTTTTTTATGAAAATGTATATACAAAATACACATAAAATAATGTAAATTTGTATAAAAAAATATAAACAAATACACATAAAATAATGTAAATTTGGATAAAATATATATACAAAATAAACCTTAAATAATGTAAATATGTATAAAAATATATACAAAATACACATAGAATAATGTTAAATCGTATCAAAATAAATAAAGAGAATATCAATAAAATAATGTAAATTTGTATGAAAATAAAGCTGCAAAATATCCATATAATAACGCATATTTGCATAAAAATATATATACAAAAATACATATAAAATATTTAAATTTGTATTAAAATAAATATACAAAATGCACGTACAATAAAGAAAATTTGTATTGAAATAGATATGCAAAATACACATCAATAATGTAAATTTGTATCAAAATATATATACGAATACTCATAAAATAGAGTAAATTTCTATGAAAATATACATACAAAATAGATATACAAAATACACATATAACTAGTTAAATTTGTATTTAAATACATGTACAAAAAACACATAAAATAATGTAGATTTGTATGAAATGAAAACAAATACATTTTATATAAAATATATATACAAAATACACATAGAATAATGTAAAATCATACCAAATAAATACACAGAATATCAATAAAATAATGTAAATTTGTATGAAAATAAAGATGCAAAATACCCATAAAATAAAGCATATTTTTATAAAAATACATACACAAAAATACACATAGATTAATCAAATTTGTATTAAAATTAATATACAAAATGCACATACAATAATGTAGATTTGTATTGAAAAAATATGCAAAATACACATAAAACAATGTAAATTTGTTTCAAAATATATATACGAATACTCATAAAATAACGTAGATTTCTATAGAAATATATATACAAAATACACTTGAAATAATGTAAATACGTATAAAAATATATACAAAATACACATTAAATAATGTTAATTCGTGTCAAAATAAATAAATAAAAAATATCATGAAAAGAATGTGTATTTGTATGAAAATACATATACAAAATACACATAAAATAACCTAAATTTGTATAAAACTATATACAAAAATAAACAAAAATAATTTAAACTTGTATGAAAATAAATATACAAAAAACATAAAATTAGGTAAATTTGTATTGAAATACATATACAAAATACACATAAAATAATGTAAATTTGAATGAAAATATATAAACATATAGATTTAAAATAACGTAAATTTGTATCAAATATATATACAAAAAACACATTAAATAATGTAAATATGTATAAAAAAATATATACAAAACACAAATAAAATAATGTAAAATCGTATCAAAATAAATACAGAAAATATTAACAAAATAATGTAAATTTGTATGAAAATTAAGATGCTAAATACCCATAAAATAACTCATTTTTTATAAAAAAAATATATAAGAAAAAACATAAAATATTTGATTTTGTATTAAAATAAATAGATATACAAAATACACATAAAATAAGCTAAATTTGAATTGAAATATATATATACAAAATACATAAAATAATGTAAATTTGTATCAAAATACCTATACAAATACACATATAATAACGTAAATTTGTATAAAAATATATAAACAAAATACACATTAAATAATGTAAATACGTATAAAAAATATGTAAAAAATACACAAATAATCATGTAATACGTATCAAAATAAATAGACAAAATACCAATAAAATAATGAAAATTTCTATGAGAAAACATATACAAAATACACATAAATAACGCAAATATCAATAAAAATATATATAATATAATATATTTTTATACATATTTAAAATATTTAATGTATATTTTGTATATATATATTTTATCCAAATTTACTTGATTTTATATGTATTTGTTTATATATTTTCATACAAATTTACATTATTTTATGTGAGTTTTGTATTTGTATTTCAATACAAATTTGCCTAACTTTATGTGTATTTTGCATATCTATTTTCAAACAAATTTAAATTATTTTTGTGTATTTTTGTATATATTTTTTTACAAATTTTAGTTATTTTATTTGTTTTTTGTATATATATTTTCCTACAAATATACATTCTTTTATTGGAATTTTGAGTATTTAATTTTTTACGAAATTACATTATTTTATGTGTATTTTGTATACATATTTTTCTACGTATTTAAACTATTTTATGTGTATTTTATATATACATTTTCATAAAAATTTACGTTATTTTATTGTGTGTATTTGTTTATATTTTGAAACATTTCATACAATTTCATGTTATTTTATGTGTATTTGTATATATATTTTCATACAAATTTATATTATTTTATGTGTATTCTTACATATATTTTATTACAAATTTACCTTATTTTATGTTTATTTTGTATATTTATTTCATTCAATTTTAAATTATTTAATGTGTATATTTGTATTTGTATTTAGGTTATTTTATGTGTGTTTTCTATATATATTTTCATCCAAAATTACATTATTTTATTGTTATTTTCTTAATTTAACTCGATACGAGTTTAGATTATTTCATAGGTATTTTGTATACATATTTTTATACTCATTTACATTATCTAATGTGTGTTTTGTATATATTTTTTTATGCAAACTAATTTTATGTGCATTTTTGTACATATATTTTTATAGAAACTTAAAACGTTATTTTATGTGTATTTTGTATATGTTTTCTCATACAAATTTACATTATTTAATTAGTTTTTTGTTTATTTATTTTGATACGAGTGACTTGATTATTGGTGTATTTTGTAAATATTTTTTTATACGTATTTACATTGCTTAATGTGTATTTTGTTTATAATTTTTTTTTACAAATTTACGTTATTATATGTGTATTTGTTAAAAATATTTTGAAACGAATTTACTTTATTTTATGTATTTTGTATATATATTTCAATTCAAATTTAGCTTATTTTGTGTGTATTTTGTTTATCTATTTTCATGCAAATTTAATTACTTCTGTGTATTTTTGTATATAGTTTTATACAAATTTACGTTATTTTATGTGCATTTTGTATATTTATATTTATATAAATACACATTCTCTTATTGGTATTTTGTTTATTTATATTTATACGAATTTACATTATTTTATGTGTATTTTGTTTACATTTTTGATTCGTATTTACTTAATTTTATTTGTATTTTGTATATATATATTTATAGAAATCTACGTTATTTTATGTGTATTCGTATATATATTTTGAAACAAATTTACATTGTTTTATATGTTTTTTGCATATCTATTTCAATACAAATTTACCTTATTGTATGTGCATTTTATATATTTATTTTAATACAAATTCAAATATTTTATGTGTATTTTGGTATATATAATTTTATAAAAAATGCGTTATTTTATAGGTATTTTGCATCTTAGTTTTCATACAAATGTATATTATTTTATTAATATTCTGTGTATATATTTTGATACGATTTTATATTATACTATTTGTGTTTTGTATATATTTTTTTATACATATTTTCATTATTTAATGTGTATTTTTTATATATATTTTATACAAATTAACGTCATTTTAAGTGTATTTGTTTATATAATTTCATTCAAGTTTACATTATTTTAAGTGTATTTTGTATATGTATTTCAATACAAATTTACCTAATTTTATGTGTATTTTGTATATTTATTTGCATACAAATTTTAATTATTTATGTTTTTTTTTTGTATATACATATAGAGTAAATTTCTATGAAAATATATATTCAAAATACATATAAAAATATGTAAATAAGTATAAAAATATATATATCAAATACACCTAAGAAAATGAAAATTCGTATCAAAATAAATAAACAAAATTCCGATAAAAGAACGTATATTTGTAGGAAAATAAATATACAAAATACACATAAAATTACGAAAATTTGAATAAAAATATTTACAAAAAAAAATCAATTTGTATGAAAATAGATATACAAAATACACATATAATTAGTTAAATTTGTATTTAAATGCATGTACAAATTACACATAAAATAATGTAAATTTGTATGAAATGAAAACAAATTCACATAAAATAACGTACATTTGTATAAAATAGATATACAAAATATACATAGAATAATGTAAAATCGTATCAAAATAAATACACAGAATATCAATAAAATAATGTAATATTGTATGAAAATAAAGATGCAAAATACCCATAAAATAAAGCCTATTTTTTTAAAAATACATATACAAGAATACACATAGAATAATTAAATTTGTATTAAAATTAATATACAAAATGCACGTACAATAAGTGAAATTTGTATTGAAAAAATATACAAAATGCACATAAAACAATGTATATTTGTTTCAAAATATATATACGAATACACATAAAATAACGTATATTTCTATAGAAATATATATAAAAAATACACATGAAATGACGTAAATACGTATAAAAATATATATACACAATACACATTAAATAATGTAAATTCACATCAAAATAAATAAACTAAATTTCATAAAAAGAATGTGTATTTGTATGAAAATAGATATACAAAATACACATAAAATATTGTAAATTTGTATAAAACTATTAAAAAATACACAAAAATAATTTAAATTTGTATAAAAATATATACAAAATACACATAAAACTAGTTAAATTTCTATTGAAATACACATAAAATAATGTAAATTTGAATGAAAATATATAAACAAATACACTTAAAATAACGTAAATTTGTATGAAATATATATAGAAAATACACATTAAATAATGTAAATATGTATAAAAAAATATATACAAAACACAAATAGAATAATATAAAATAGTATCAAAATAAATACACAGAATATTAATAAAATAATGTAAATTTGTATGAAAATAAAGAGCAAAATACCCATAAAACAACGCATTTTTTATGAAAATATATATACCAAAATACACATAAAATATTTAAATTTGTATTACAATAAATATAAAAATGCACATACAATAAGGTAAATTTGTATTGAAATAGATATGCAAAATACACATAAAACAATGTAAATTTGTTTCAAAATATATATACGAATACACATAAAATAACTTAGATTTCTATAAAAATATATATACAAAATACACATAAAATGAAGTAAATAAGTATAAGAAAATGTATACAAAATACAAATCAAAGAATGTAAATTCTTATCAAAATAAATAAACTAAATGCCAATAAAAGAATGTTTACTTGTATAAATATAAATATACAAAATACGCATAAAATAACGTAAAATTGTATAAAACTATATACAAAAATTAACAAAAATAATTAAATTTGTATGAAAATAGATATACAAAAGACACATAAAATAAGCTAAATTTGAATTGAAATAAATATAGAAAATAACTAAAATAATGTAAATTTGTATCAAAATATATATTCAAATACCAATATATTAAAATTAATATACAAAATGCGTATATAATAAGGTAAATTTGTATTGAAAAAATATGCAACATACACGTTTACTCATACAAATTTATATTATTTTATTGGTATTTTGTTTATTTATTTTGATACGAATTACATGATTATATGTGTATTTTGTACATATTTTTTATACGTATTTACATTATTTAATGTGTATTTTGTTAATATTTTCATACAAATTTACGTTATTATATGAGTATTTGTATAAATATTTTGATACAAATTTACTTTATTTCATGTATTTTGTATATATATTTCAATTCAAATTTAGCTTATTTTGTGTGTATTTTGTATATATTTTCATACAAATTTAATTACTTATGTGTATTTTTGTATATAGTTTTATATAAATTTACGTTATTTTATGTGTATTTTGTATATTTATATTTATACAAATACACATTCTTTTATTGCTATTTTGTTTATTTATTTTGATACGAATTTACATTATGTTATGTGTATTTTGTATACATTTTTTTATACGTATTTACTTAATTTTATGTGTATTTTGTATATATATTTTTATAGAAATCTACGTTATTATATGTGTATTCGTATATATATTTTGAAACAAATTTACATTGTTTTATATGTATTTTGCATATCTATTTCAATACAAATTTACCTTATTGTATGTGTTTTTTGTATATTTATTTTAATACAAATTTAATTTTTTGATGTGAATTTTGGTATATATATTTTTATAAATAAAAAAAATTCGTTATTTTATGGGTATTTTGCTTCTTTATTTTCATACAAATTTACATTATTCTATTAATATTCTGTGCATTTATTTTGATACGATTTTACATTATTCTATTTGTGTTTTGTACATATTTTTTTTATACAAATTTACGTTATTTTAAGTGAATTTGTTTATGTATTTTCATTCAAATTTACATTATTTTATGTGTATTTTGTGTATGTATTTCAATACAAATTTACCTAATTTTATGTGTATTTTGTATATTTATTTTCATACAAATTTAAAATATTTTTGTGTATTTTTGTATATAGTTTGATACAAATTTAGGTTATTTTATGTGTATTTTGTATATCTATTTTCATACAAATACACATTCTTTTATTGATATTTTGTTTATTTATTTTGACGCGAATTTTATGTGAATTTGTTTTCATTTCATACAAATTTACATTATTTTATGTGTATTTTGTACATGTATTTAAATACAAATTTAACTAATTACATGTGTATTTTGTATATCTATTTTCATACAAATTGAAATTTATTTTTTTGTTATTTTGTATATATTTTTATTCAAATTTTCGTAATCTTATAAAAATATATATACCAAAATACACATAATATATTTAAATTTGCATTGAAATATATGTACAAAATACACATACAATAAGGTAAATTTGTATTGAAAGAGATATGCAAAAATACATATAAAACAATGTAAGTTTGTTTCAAAATATATATACGAATAAAAATAAAAAAACGTAGATTTCTATAAAAATATATATACAAAATACACATAAAATTTAGTAAATACGTATAAAAAAATGTATACAAAATACACATAAAATAATGTAAATTCGAATTAAAATAAATAAACAAAATACCAATAAAAGAATGTGTATTTGGATAAATATAAATATACAAAATACACATACAAAATAAACATAAAATAAGGTAGATTTGTAAAAAAATATATGTACAAAATACACATAAAATAATGTAAATTTATATAAAAATATATATACAAATACACATAAAATACCATGAATTTGTATAAAAATATATATTCAAAATAAATACTAAATAATGTAAAAGCGTATAAAAATATATATAAAGTACATATAAAATAATGTAAATTCGTATCAATATAAATCAACAAAACACCAATAAAATAATATATATTTGAATGAAAATAAATTTACAAAATACACATAACATAACTAAAATTTGTATTAAAATATATACAAAAATACATAGAAATAATTTGAGTTTGTATGAAAATAGATATACAAAATACACATAAAAGTACGTAAATTTCTTTTGAAATGTATATACAAAATACCCATAAAATATTGTAAATTTGTGTCAAAATATATAAGCAAATACACATAAAATAACGTAAATTTGTATGAAAAATATATACAAAATACACATAGAATAATGTCAATTCGTATCAAAATGAATGAGCAGAATATCAATAAAATAATATAAATTTGTATGAGTAAACGTGTATGTTGCATATTTTTTCAATACAAATATACCTTATTATATACGCATTTTGTATCTTAATTTTAATATATGTGTATTTGAAAATATATTTTGATACAGATTTACATTATTTTATGTATTTTCTATATTTATTTCAATTCAAATTTAGCTTATTTTATGTGTCTTTTGTATATCTATTTTCATACAAATTTAATTATATTTGTTTATTTTTGTATATAGTTTTATACAATTTTACGTTATTTTATGTGTATTTTGTATATTTATATTTATACAAGTAAACATTCTTTTATTGGCATTTAGTTTATTTAATTTGATACGAATTTACATTATTTTATGTGTATTTTGTATACATTTTCTTATACGTATTTACTTCATTTTATGTGTATTTTGTATATATATTTTTATAGAAATCTACGTTATTTTATGTGTATTCGTATATATATTTTGAAACAAATTTACATTGTTTTATGTGTATTTTGCATATCTATTTCAATACAAATTTACCTAATTGTATGTGCATTAAATTTAAATTATTTTTGAGTATTTTTTTAAGAGTTTTATACAAATTTACAATATTTTATGTGTATTTTATATATCTATTTTCATACTAATACACATTCTTTTATTGATATTTTGTTTATTTATTTTGATTCGAATTTACATTATTTAATGTGTATTGTGTATATATATTTTTATACGTATTTACGTCATTTCATGTGTATTTTGTATATATATTTCTATAGAAATATACGTTATTTTATGTGTATTCGTATATATATTTTGAAACAAATATACATTGTTTATGTGCATTTTGTATATTTTTTCAATACAAATTTCCATTATTGTACGTGCATTTTGTATATTAATTTTAATACAAATTTAATTATTCTATGTGTATTCTTGTATATGTATTTAAAAAAAAATATGCTTTATTTTATGGGTATTTTGCATCTTTATTTTCATACAAAATTACATTATTTTATTGATATTCTGTGTATTTATTTTGATACGATTTTACATTATTCTATGTATATTTTGTATATCTATTTTATACAAATGTACGTTATTTTATGTGAATTTGTTTTCATTTCATACAAATTTAAATTATTTTATGTGTATTTTGTACATGTATTTAAATACAAATTTAACTAATTATATGTTTATTTTGTATATCTATTTTCATACAAATTGAAATTCATTTTTTTGTTTTTTTGTATATACTTGTATTCAAATTTTCGTAATTTTATGTGTATTTTGTATATTTATTTTCCTACAAATATACGTTCTTTTATCGGAATTTTGTTTATTTATTTTGATACGAATTTTCATTTTTTTTTGGTGTATTTGATATATATATTTTTATACTTATTTACATAATTTTATATGTATTTTGAATATATATTTTCATAGAAATTTACTCTATATGTGTATACAAAAAAACACAAAAATAATTTAAATTTGTATGAAAATCAATATACAAAATACACATAAAATTGGGTAAATTTGTATTGAAATACATATACAAAATACACTTAAAATAATGTATGTTTGAATGAAATTATATAAACAAATACACTTAAAATGACGTTAATTTGTATAAAATATATATAAAAAATACACATTAAATAATGATAATATGTATAAAAAAATATATACATAACACAAATAGTATAATATAAAATCGTATCAACATATATACACAGAATATTAATAAAATAATGAACATTTGTATAAAAACTAAGATGCAAAAAACCTATAAAATAACGCATTTTTTATAAAATTATATATACCAAAATGCACATAAAATATTTGAATTTGTATTAAAATAAATATACAAAATGCACATACAATAAGGTAAATTTGTATTGAAATAGATATGCAAAAAACATATAAAACAATGTAAATTTGTTTCAAAATATATATACGAATACACATAAAATAACGTAGATTTCTATAAATATATATATACAAAATACAAATAAAATTAAGTAAATACGAATCAAAAATGTATACAAAATACACATAAAATAATGTAAATTCGTATAAATATAAATAAACAAAATACCAATAAGAGAATGTGTATTTGTATAAATATAAATGTACAAAATGCACATAAAATAACGTAAATTTGTATAAAACTATATACAAAAATACACAGAAGTAATTAAATTTGTATGAAAATAGATATACAAAATACACACAAAATAAGCTAAATTTGAATTGAAATATATATACAAAATACATAAAATAAAGTAAATTCGTTTCAAAATATTTTTAACAAATACACATATAATAACGTAAATTTTTGAAAAAAATATATAAACAAAATACACATTAAGTAATGTAAATACGTATAAAAAAATATTTACAAAATACACCAATAATCAAGTCATTCGTATCAAAATAAATAAACAAAAAACTAATTAAATAATGTAAATTTGTATGAGAAAACATATACAATATACACATAAAATAACGTTTTAAGTTTCTATAAAAATATATGTACAAAAATGCACATAAAATTAGTTTGCATAAAAAAAATATATACAAAACACACATTAGATAATGTAAATGAGTATAAAAATATGTATACAAAATACCTATGAAATAATTTAAATTCGTATCGAGTTAAATTAAGAAAATAACAATAAAATAATGTAATTTTGGATGAAAATATATATAGAAAACACACATAAAATAACCTAAATACAAATACAAATATACACATTAATTAATTTAAAATTGAATGAAATAAATATACAAAATAAACATAAAATAAGGTAAATTTGTAATAAAATATATGTAAGAATACACATAAAATAATATAAATTTGTATGAAAATATATATACAAATACACATAAAATAACATGAATTTGTATAAAATGTTTCAAAATATATACGAATACACACAATAAAATAACGTAAATTTTATGAAAATGTATATATAAATATATATATATATATATATATATATATATATATATATATATATATATATATATATATATATATATATATATATATATATATATATATATATATATATATATATATATATACAATATAAATAAAATAATGTAAATTGTAAAATTAAATACACACAATTCCAATAAAAGAATGTATATTTGCAGGAAAATGTATATACAAAAAACAAATAAAATAACTAAAATTTGTATAAAAATATATACAAATATACACAAAAATAATTTAAATTTGTTTGAAAATAGATATGCAAAATACACATAAAGTTAGGCAAATTTGTATTGAAATACATTTACAAAACTCGTATAAAATAATGTAAATTTGTATGAAAATATATAAACAAATACATATAAAATCACGTAAATTTGGATAAAATATATATATACAAAATATACATTAAATATTTTAAATATGTATAAAAATATATTATATTATATATATTTTTATTGATATTTGCGTTATTTATGTGTATTTTGTATATGTTTTCTCATAGAAATTTACATTATTTTTTTGGTATTTTGTCTATTTATTTTGATACGAATTACATGATTATTTGTGTATTTTTTATATTTTTTGTATACGTATTTACATTATTTAATGTGTATTTTGTTTATATATTTTTATACAAATTTACATTATTATATGTGTATTTGTATAGGTTATTTGATACAAATTTACATTAATTTATGTATTTTGTATATATATTTCAATTCAAATTTAGCTTATTTTATGTGTATTTTGTATATCTATTTATTTTAATACAAAATCAAATATTTTATGTTTTTTCGTATATATATTTTTATAAAAAATGCGTTATTTTATGGGTATTTTGCATCTTAATTTTCATACAAATTTACATTATTTTATTCATATTTTCTGTATTTATTTTGATACGATTTTACATTATTTTATTTGTGTTTTGTTTATATTTTTTTTATACATATTTACATTATTTAATGTTTTTTTTTGTATATATATTTGAAAAAAATTTACGTTATTTTAAGTCTATATGTTTATATATTTTCACTCAAATTTACATTATTTTATGTGTATTTTGTATATGTATTTCAATACAAATTTACCTATTTTTATATGTTTTTTTGTATATCTATTTTCATACAAGTTTAAATTATTTTTTGTGTATTTTTGTATATAGTTTTATACAAATTTAGGTTATTTTATGTGTATTTTGTATATCTATTTTCATACAAATACACATTCTTTTCATGATATTTTGTTTATTTATTTTGACACGAATTAACATTATTTAACGTGAATTTTGTATATATTTTTTTATACGTATTTACATTATTTCAAGTGTATTTTGTATATATATTTCTATAGAAATCTGCGTTATTTTAAGTGTATTCGAATATATATTTTGAAAAAAATTTACATTGTTTTATGTAAATTTTGCATATTTTTTCAATACAAATTTACCTTATTGTATGTGCATTTTGTATATTAGTTTTAATACAAATTTGATTAATCTATGTGTATTTTTGTATATGTATTTTTATAAAAATATGTAATTAGTTAAATTTGTATTTAAATACATGTACAAAATACACATAAAATAATGTAAATTTGGATGAAATGAAAACATATTCACATAAAATAACGTACATTTGTATAAAGTAGATATACAAAATAATTTTATGTGTATTTTGCATATTTTTTCAATACAAATTTACCTTATTGTATGTGCATTTTGTATATTAATTTTAATACAAATTTAATTAATCTATGTGTATTTTTGTATATGTATTTTTATTAAAATATGCTTTATTTTATGGGTATTTTGCATCTTTATTTTCATACAAATCTACATTATTTTATTGATATTCTGTGTATTTATTTTGATATGATTTTACATTATTCTATGTGTATTTTGTATATATATTTTATATAAAATGTATTTGTTTTCATTTCATACAAATCTACATTATTTTATGTGTTTTTTGTACATGTATTTAAATACAAATTTAACTAGTTATATGTGTATTTTGTATATATTTTTCATTTAATTTAGCTTATTTTATGTGTATTTGTATATCTATTTATTTTAATACAAAATCAAATATTTTATGTTTTTTCGTATATATATTTTTATAAAAAAATGCGTTATTTTATGGGTATTTTGCATCTTAATTTTCATACAAATTTACATTATTTTATTCATATTTTCTGTATTTATTTTGATACGATTTTACATTATTTTATTTGAGTTTTGTTTATATTTTTTTTATACATATTTACATTATTTAATGTTTTTTTTGTATATATATTTGAAAAAAAATTACGTTATTTTAAGTCTATATGTTTATATATTTTCACTCAAATTTACATTATTTTATGTGTATTTTGTATATGTATTTCAATACAAATTTACCTATTTTTATACGTTTTTTTTGTATATTTATTTTCATACAAGTTTAAATTATTTTTGTGTATTTTTGTATATAGTTTTATACAAATTTAGGTTATTTTATGTGTATTTTGTATATCTATTTTCATACAAATACACATTCTTTTCATGATATTTTGTTTATTTATTTTGACACGAATTAACATTATTTAACGTGTATTTTGTATATATTTTTTTATACGTATTTACATTATTTCAAGTGTATTTTGTATATATATTTCTATAGAAATCTGCGTTATTTTAAGTGTATTCGAATATATATTTTGAAAAAAAATTACATTGTTTTATGTGAATTTTGCATATTTTTTCAATACAAATTTACCTTATTGTATGTGCATTTTGTATATTAGTTTTAATACAAATTTGATTAATCTATGTGTATTTTTGTATATGTATTTTTATAAAAATATGTAATTAGTTAAATTTGTATTTAAATACATGTACAAAATACACATAAAATAATGTAAATTTGGATGAAATGATAACAAATTCACATAAAATAACGTACATTTGTATAAAGTAGATATACAAAATAATTTTATGTGTATTTTGCATATTTTTTCAATACAAATTTACCTTATTGTATGTGCATTTTGTATATTAATTTTAATACAAATTTAATTAATCTATGTGTATTTTTGTATATGTATTTTTATAAAAATATGCTTTATTTTATGGGTATTTTGCATCTTTATTTTCATACAAATCTACATTATTTTATTGATATTCTGTGTATTTATTTTGATATGATTTTACATTATTCTATGTGTATTTTGTATATATATTTTATATAAAATGTATTTGTTTTCATTTCATACAAATCTACATTATTTTATGTGTTTTTTGTACATGTATTTAAATACAAATTTAACTAGTTATATGTGTATTTTGTATATCTATTTTGCATGTATATTTTCATAGAAATTTACTCTATTTTATGAGTATTCGTATATATATTTTGATACAAATTTACATTATTGATGTGTATTTTGCATATCTATTTCAATACAAATTTACTTTATTGTACGTGCATTTTGTATATTTATTTTAATACAAATTTAACTATTTTATAGGTATTTTTGTATATATATTTTTATGCAAATATGCGTTATTATATGGATATTTTGCATCTTTATTTTCATACAAATTTACATTATTTTATTGATATTCTCTTTATTTATTTTGATACGATTTAACATTATTCTATGTGTATTTTGTATATTTTTTTATACATATTTACATTATTTAATGTTCATTTTGTATATATACTTTATCCAAATTTACATTATTTTATGTGTATTTGTTTATATATTTTCATACAAATTTACATTATTTTATGTGTTTTTTGTATATACATTTTCATAAAAAAATTACGTTATTTTATTGTGTGTATAAGTATATATTTTGATACAAATTTTATACAAATTCATGTTATTTAATGTGTATTTGTATATATATTTTCATACAAATTTATATTATTTTATGTGTATTTTTTCATATATTTCATTACAAATTTACCTTATTTCATGTTTTTTTGTATATTTATTTCATTCAATTTTAAATTATTTTATGTGTATATTTGTATTTGTATTTAGGTTATTTTATGTGTATTTTGTATATACATTTTCATCCAAAATTACATTATTTTATTGATATTTTCTTAATTTAATTCGATACGAATCTAGATTATTTCATAGGTATTTTGTATACATATTTTTATACTCATTTACATTATCTAAAGTGTGTTTTGTATATATATTTTTTTGCAAATTTATTTTATGTTCATTTTTGTACATATATTTTTATAGAAATTTGCGTTATTTTATGTATATAGTTTTATATAAATTTACGTTATTTTATGTGCATTTTGTATATTTAAATTTATACAAATATACATTCTTTTATTGGTATATTGTTTATTTACATTTATACGAATTTACATTATTTTGTGTATTTTGTATACATTTTTTTATACGTATTTACTTAATATTATGTGTATTTTGTATATGTATTTTTATAGAAATCTACGTTATTTTATGTGTATTCGTATATATATTTTGAAACAAATTTACATTATTTTATATGTATTTTGCATATCTATTTCAATACAAATTTACCTTATTGTATATGCATTTTGTATATTTATTTTAATACAAATTCAAATATTTTATGTGTGTTTTGGTATCAATATTTTTATAAAAAATGCGTTATTTTATAGGTATTTTGCATCTTAATTTTCATACAAATTTACATTATTTTATTAATATTCTGTGTATATATTTTGATACGATTTTACATTATTCTATTTGTGTTTTTTATATATTTTTTTATACATATTTACATTATTTAATGTGCATTTTGATTATATATTTCATACAAATTTACGTTATTATATGTATATTTGTTTATATATTTTCTTTCAAATTTACATTATTTTATATGTATTTTGTATATGTATTTCAATACAAATTAACCTAATTTGATGTGTATTTTGTATATTTCTTTTCATAAAAATTTAAATTATTTTTGTGTATTTTTGTATATAGTTTTATACAAATTTAGGTTATTTTATGTACGCATTTACATTATTTAATGAGTGTTTTGTATATATATTTTTATCCAAAGTTACTTTATTTTACGTTCATTTTTGGACATATATTTTTATGGAAATTAGCGTTATTTTATATGTATTTGTATATGTTTTCTCATTCAAATTTACATTATTTTATTGATATTTTGTTTATTTAGTTTGATACGAATTACATGATTGTATGTGTTTTTGTACATATTTTTTAAACGTATTTACATTACTTAATGTGAATTTTGTTTATATATTTTTAAACAAATTTACGTTATTATATGTATTTTTATAAATATTTTGATACAAATTTACATTATTTTATGTATTTTCTATATACATTTCAATTCAAATTTAGCTTATTTTATCTGTATTTTTTATATCTATTTTCATACGAATTTAATAACTTCTGTGTATTTTTGTATATAGTTTTATACAAATTTACGTTATTTTATGTGTATTTTGTATATTTATATTTATACAAATCCACATTCTTTTATTGGTATTTTGTTTATTTATTTTGATACGAATTTACATTATTTTATGTGTATTTTGTATACATTTTCTTATACGTATTTACTTCATTTTATGTGTATTTTTTATATTTATTTTTATACAAATCTACGTTATTTTATGTGTATTCGTATATATATTTTGAAACAAATTTACATTGTTTTAAATGTATTTTGCATATCTATTTCAATACAGATTTACCTTATTGTATGTGTATTTTGTATATTTATTTTAATACAAATTAATTTTTTCATGTGTATTTTGGTATATATATTTAAAAAAAAAATGCGTTATTTAATGGGTATTTTGCATCTTTATTTTCATACAAATTTACATTGTTTTATTAAAATTCAGTGTATTTATTTTGATACGATTTTACATTATTCTATTTGTGTTTCGTATATATTTTTTTTATATATATTTACATTATTTAATGTGTTTTTTGTATATTTTAAAACAAATTTACGTTATTTTATGCGCATCTGTTGAAATATTTTGATACAAATTTACATTATTTTATGTATTTTGTATATATATTTTAATACAAATTTCGTGTATTTTATGTATATTTTGTATATCTATTTTCATTCGTATCAATATAAATAAACAAAATAGCAATAAAATAATGTAAATTTGTATGAGAAAACATATACAAATACACATAAAATAACGCAAATTTCAAAAAAAATATATGTACAAAAATGCACATAAAGTAAAGTAAATTTGCATAAAAATATATATACAAAACACACATTAAATAATGTAAATGCGTACATAAAATAACCTAAATTTGCATAAAACTATATACAAAAATACACAAAAAATTTTAAAATTTATATAAAAAGAAATATACAAAATACACATAAAAGTAGCTAAATTTGTAATGAAATACATATACAAAATACACATAAAATATTGTAAATTTGATTGAAAATATATAAACAAATACACTTAAAATAACGTAAATTTGTATAAAATATATATGCAAGATACACATTAAATAATGTGAATGTGTATAGAAAATATATTCAAAAAAGAAATAGAATAATGTAAAACCCTATCAATATAAATACACAGAATATAAATAAAATAATGTAAATTTGTATGAAAAGAAAGATGCAAAATTTACATAAAATAGCGCATTTTTTATAAAAATATATATACCAAAATTCACATAAAATATTTAAATTTGTATTGAAATAAATATACAAAATGCATATACAGTAAGGTAAATATGTATTGAAAGAGATATTCAAAAATACATATAAAACAAAGTAAATTTGTTTCAAAATATATATACGAATACACATAAAATAACGTAGATTTCTATAGAAATATATATACAAAATACACATGAAATTATGTAAATACGTATAAAAATATATATACAAAATACATATCTAGGTAAATTCGTGTCAAAATAAATAAACAAAATATCATGAAAAGAATGTGTATTTGTATGAAAATAAATAATAGATAATAAATTTGTATGAAATATATATGCAAGATACACATTAAATAATGTAAATATGTATAAAAAAAAATATATACAAAAAACAAATAGAATAATGTGAAATCGTATCAAAATAAATACACCGAATATTAATAAAATAATGTAAATTTGTATGAAAATAAAGATGCAAAATTCCTATCAAATAGCGCATTTCTTATAAAAATATATATACCAAAATACACATAAAATATTTAAATTTGTATTGAAGTAAATATACAAAATGCACATACAATAACGTAAACTTGTATTGAAAGAGATATGCAAAAATACATATAAAACAATGTAAATTTGTTTCAAAATATATATACGAATACACATAAAATAACGTAGATTTCTATAAAAATATATATACAAAATACACATAAATTAAGCAAATACGTATAAAAAATAGATATACAAAATATACATAGAATAATATAAAATTGTTTAAAAAAAAAATAAACAATATAAATAAAATAATGAAAATTTGTATGAAAATAAAAATGCAAAATACCCATAAAATAAAGCATATTTTTATAAAAATACATATACAAAAATACACATATCATAATTAAATTTGTATTAAAATTAATATACAAAATGCATATACAATAGGGTAAATTTGTATTGAAAAAATATGCAAAATACGCATAAAACAGTGTAAATTTATTTCAAAATCTATATACGAATACTCATAAATCAACGTAGATTTCTATAGAAATATATATACAAATTACACATCAAATGATGTAAACACGTATAAAAATATATATATAAAATACACATTAAAAAATGTAAATAAGAGTCAAAAAAAATAAACAAAATAACAAAAAAAGAATGTGTATGAAAATAGATATACAATATACACATAAAATCACCTAAATTTGTATAAAACTATATTCAAAAATACACAAAAATAATTTAAATTTGTATGAAAATAAATATACAAAATACACATAAAATTAGGTAAATTTGTATTGAAATACATTTACAAAATACACATAAAATAATGTAAATTTGAATGAAAATATATAAACAATACACTTAAAATAACGTAAATTTGAATAAAATATATATAAAAAATACACATTAATTAATGTAAATATGTATAAAAAAAATATATACAAAACACAAATAGAATAATATAAAATCGTATCAAAATAATACACAGAATATTAATAAAATAATGTAAATTTGTAAAATTAAGATGCAAAATACCATAAAATAACGCATTTTTATAAAAATATTTATACCAAGACACATAAAATATTTGAATTAAAATAAATAAATATACAAATACAATAAATAATAAAGTAAAATTGAAATAGATATGCAAAATACATATAAAATACATATATTTTTTTTCAAAATATATATACGAATACACATAAAATAACGTAGATTTCTATGAAAATAAATATACAAATACACATAAAATTAAGTAAATACGTATAAAAAAAAGTTATACAAAATACGCATAAAATAATGTAAACTCGTATCAAAATAAATAAACAAAATACTAATAAAAGAATGTGTCTTGTATAAATATAAATATACAAAATACAAATAAAATAACGTAAATTTATATAAAACTATATGCAAAAATACACAGAAGTAATTAAATTTGTGTGAAAATAGATATACAAAATACATGTGTATTTTGTATATTTATTTTCATACAAATTGAAATTATTTTTGTTTATTTTTTTATATATTTTCAAACAAATTTTCGTTATTTTATGTGTATTTTGTATATTTATATTTATACAATACACATTCTTTTATTAGTATTTTGTTTATTTATTTTGATACGAGTTTACATTATTCTATGTGTATTTTGTATATATATTTTATACGTATTTACTCATTTTATGTGTATTTTGTATATATATTTTATAGAAATTTACGTTATTTTATGTATTCGTATATATTTTGAAACAAATTTACATTGTTTTATATGTATTTTGCATATCTATTTCAATACAAATTTACCTTATTGTATGTGTTTTTTGTATATTTATTTTAATACAAATTTAATTTTTTATGTGTATTTTATTATATATATTTTTATAAATAAAAAAATGCGTTATTTTATGGGTATTTTGCATCTTTATTTTCATACAAAATTACATTATTTTATTGATATTCTGTGTATTTATTTTGATACGATTTTACATTATTCTATGTGTATTTTGTATATATTTTTCATTTAATTTAGCTTATTTTATGTGTATTTTGTATATCTATTTATTTTAATACAAAATCAAATATTTTATGTTTTTTCGTATATATATTTTTATAAAAAAAATGCGTTATTTTATGGGTATTTTGCATCTTAATTTTCATAGAAATTTACATTATTTTATAAATATTTTCTGTATTTATTTTGATACGATTTTACAATATTTTATTTGTGTTTTGTGTATATTTTTTTATACATATTTACATTATTTAATGTGTTTTTTGTATATATATTTGATACAAATTTACGTTATTTTAAGTCTATATGTTTATATATTTTCATTCAAATTTACATTATTTTATGTGTATTTTGTATATGTATTTCAATACAAATTTACCTAATTTTATATGTTTTTTGTATATTTATTTTCATACAAGTTTAAATTATTTTTGTGTATTTTTGTTTATAGTTTTATACAAATTTAGGTTATTTTATGTGTATTTTGTATATCTATTTTCAAACAAATACACATTCTTTTCATGATATTTTGTTTATTTATTTTGATACGAATTAACATTATTTAATGTGTATTTTGTATATATATTTTTATACGTATTTACATTATTTCAAGTGTATTTTGTATATATATTTCTATAGAAATTTGCGTTATTTTATGTGTATTCGTATATATATTTTGAAACAAATTTACATTCTTTTTGTGTATTTTTGTATATATTTTTATACAAATTTTAGTTATTTTATTTGTTTTTTGTATATCTATTTTCCTACAAATATACATTCTTTTACTGGAATTTTGTGTATTTAATTTTCTACGAATTTACATTATTTTATGTGTATTTTGTATATATATTTTTCTACGTATTTAAATTATTTTATGTGTTTTTTATATATCCATTTTCATAAAAATTTACGTTATTTTATTGAGTGTATTCGTATATATTTTGAAACAAATTTTATACAAACTCATGTTATTTTATGTGTATTTGTATATATATTTTCATACAAATTTATATTATTTTATGTGTATTCTTACATATATTTTATTACAAATTTACCTTATTTTATGTTTATTTTGTATATTTATTTCATTTAATATAATCAAATTTAAATTTATTGTATATGCATTTTGTATATTAATTTTAATACAAATTTAATTATTCTATGTGTATTTTTCTATATGTATTTTTATAAAAATATGCATTATTTTATGGGTATTTTGCATCTTTATTTTCATACAAATTTACGTTATTTTATTGATATTCTGCTCATTTGTTTTGATACGATTTGACATTTTTCTATGTGTATTTGTTTATATATTTTGACACAAATTTACAATATTTTATGGGTATTTTGTATATATATTTCAAAAGAAATTTACCTAGTTTTATGTGTATTTTGAATATCTATTTTCATTCAAACTCAAATTATTTTTATGTATTTTTGTATATATTTCAATACAAATTTTAGTTAGGTTATGTGTATTTTGTAAATCTATTTTCATTCAAATATATATTATTTTATTGGTATTTTGTTGATTTATATTGATACGAATTTACATTATTTTATATGTACTTTGTATATATATTTTTATACGCATTTACATTATTTAAAATTTATTTTGAGTATATAATTTTATACAAATTCATGGTATTTTATGTGTATTTGTATATATATTATCATATAAATTTACATTATTTTATGTGTATTTTGTACATATATTTCATTACAAATTTACCTTATTTTATGTTTATTTTGTATGTGTATTTTGTACATTTATATTTATACAAATACACATTCTTTTATTGGTATTTTGTTTATTTATTTTGTTTCGAATTTCCATTATTTTATGTGTATTTTGTTTACATTTTTTTATACGTATTTACTTAATTTTATGTGTATTTTGTATATATATTTTTATAGAAATCTACGTTATTTTATGTGTATTCGTTCATTTATTTTGAAACAAATTTACATTGTTTTATATGTACAATAAGGAAAATTTGTATTGAAATAGATATGTAAAATACATATAAAATAATTTAAATTTGTTTCAAAATATATATACAAAAAACACATAAAATAATGTAAATATGTATGAAAATATATAAACAAATACACATAAAATAATGTAAATTTGGATAAAATGTATATCATAAAATAATGTAAATTCGTATCAAAATAAATAAACAAAATACCAATAAAAGAATGTGTATTTGTATGAATATAAATATACAAAATACACATAAAATAACGTAAATTTATATAAAACTATATACAAAAATACACAAAAGTAATTAAATTTGTATGAAAATATATACAAAATACACACAAAATAAGCTAAATTTGAATTGAAATATATATACAAAATACATGAAATAAAGTAAATTTGTATCAAAATATTTATACAAATACACATATAATAACGTAAATTTGTATGAAAATATATAAACAAAATACACATTAAATAATGTAAATACGTATAAAAAAATATGTACAAAATACACATATAATCATGTAATTCGTATCAAAATGAATAAACAAAATACCAATAAAATAATATAAATTTGTATGAGTAAACGTGTTTATATACGCATTTTGTATATTAATTTTAATACAAATTTAATTATTCGATGTGTATTTTTGTATCTGTATTTTTATAAACATATTCTTTATTTTTTGGGTATTTTGCATCTTTATTTTCATACAAATTTACATTACTTTATTGATATTCTGCTCATTCATTTTGATAGGAATTCACATTATTCTATGTGTATTTTGTATATATTTTTCATACAAATTTACGTTATTTTATATATATTTGTTTATATATTTTGACACAAATTTACAATATTTTATGGGTATTTTGTATATACATTTCAAAAGAAATTTACCTAGTTTTATGTGTATTTTGTATATCTATTTTCATACAGACTCAAATTATTTCTATGTATTTTTGTATATATTTTAATACAAATTTTATTTACGTTATGTGTATTTTGTAAATTTATTTTCATTCAAATATATATTATTTTATTGGTGTTTTGTTGATTTATATTGATATGAATTTACATTATTTTATATGTACTTTGTATATATATTTTTATACGCTTTTCCATTATCTAATATTTATTTTGAATATATGTTTTTATACAAATTTATGGTACTTTATGTGTATTTATATATATATTTTCATATAAATTTACATTATTTTATGTGTATTTTGTACATAATATTTTATTACAAATCTACCTTATTTTAAGTTTATTTTGTATGTGTATTTTGTATATTTATATTTATCCAAATACACATTCTTTTATTGGTATTTTGTTTATTTATTTTAATTCGAGTTTACGTTCTTTTATCGGAATTTTATTTATTTATTTTGATACGAATTTTCATTTTTTTTAGGTGTATTTGATATATATATTTTTATACTTATTTACATAGTTTTATATGTATTTTGAATATATATTTTCATAGAAATTTACTCTATATGTATATGTATAGAAAATACACATGAAATAATCTAAATTCGTATCGAAATAAATGAACAAAATACCGATAAAAGAATGTAATTTTGAATGAAAATATATATAGAAAATACACATAAAATAACGTAAATTCAATTAAATAAATACACATAAAATGATTTGAATTTGAATGAAAATTGATATAAAAATAAACTTAAAATAAGGCAAATTTATAATGAAATATATATACAAAATACATATAAAATAATGTAGATTTGTTTCAAAATATATATACGAATACACATAAAATAACGTAGATTTCTATAGAAATATATATACAAAATACACATGAAATGTTGTAAATACGTATAAAAATATATATACAAAATACACATTAAATAATGTAAATTCGTTTCAAAATAAATAATTAAAATATCAATAAAAGAATGTGTATTTGTATTAAAATAAATATACAAAATACACATACAATAAGGTAAATCTGTATTGAAATAGATATGCAAAATACATATAAAACAATGTAAATTTGTTTCAAAATATATATACGAATACACATAAAATAACGTAGATTTGTATAAAAATATATATACAAAATACACATAAAATGAAGTAAATACGTATCAGAAAATGTATACAAAATATACATAAAATAATGTAAATTCGTATCAAAATAAATAAACAAAATACCAATAAAAGAATGTGTATTTGTATAAACATAAATATACAAAATACACATAAAATAACGTAAATTTGTATAAAACTATATACAAAAATACACAGAAGTTATTAAATTCGTATGAAAATAGATATACAAAATACAGATAAAATAAGCTAAATTTGAATTGAAATGTATATAGAAAATACATAAAATAATGTAAATTTGTATCAAAATATTTATAAAAATACATATAATAACGTAAATTTGTTTAAAAATATATAAACAAAATACACATTAAGTGATGTAAGTACGTATAAAAAATATGTACATAATACACATATAATCATGTAATTCGTATCAAACTAAATAAACAAAATATCAATAAAATAATGTAAATTTGTATGAGAAAACATATACAAATACATATAAAATAATGCTAATTTCCATAAAAATATATGTCCAAAAATGAACGTAAAATAAAGTAACTTGGGATAAAAATATATATACAAAACACACATTAAATAATGTAAATGCGTACATAAAATAACCTAAATTTGTATAAAACTATATACAAAAATACACAAAAATAATTTATATATGTGTGAAAAGAAATATACAAAATACACATAAAATTAGGTTAATTTGTATTGAAATACATATACAAAATACATATAAAATAATGTAAATTTGAAAGAAAATATATAAACAAATACACATATAATAACGTAAATTTGTATGAAATATATAATCAAAATACACATTAAATAATGTAAATATGTATAAAAAAAATATATACAAAACACAAATAGAATAATGTAAAATCGTATCAAAATATATACACAGAATATTAATAAAATAATGTAAACTTGTATGAAAATTAAGATGCAAAATACCTATAAAATAACGCATTTTTTATAAAAATATTGATACCAAAATACACATAAAATATTTGAATTTGTATTAAAATAAATATACAAAATGCACATACAATAAGGTAAATTTGTATTGAAATAGATATGCAAAATACATATAAAATAAGGTAAATTTGTTTCAAAATATATATACGAATACACATAAAATAACGTAGATTTCTATAAAAACACATATACAAAATACACAGAATATTAAGTTAATACGTATAAAAAAATGTATACAAAATACACATAAAATAATGTAAATTCGTATAAATGTAAATAAACAATATACCAATAAAAGAATGTGTATTTGTAAAATACACATAAAATAACGTAGATTTCTATAAAAATATATACACATAAAATGAAGTAAATACGCATAAAAAAATGAATACAAAAAATACATAAAAATCGTATCAAAATAAATAAACAAAATACCAGTAAAAGAATGTGTATTTGTATAAATATAAATATACAAAATACACATAAAATATCGTAAATTTGAATAAAACTATATACAAAAATACACAGAAGTAATTAAATTTGTATGAAAATATATATACAAAATACAGCTAAAATGAGCTAAATTTGATTTGAAATGTACATACAAAATACATAAAATAATGTAAATCTGTATCAAAATATTTATACAAATACATATAATAACGTAGATTTGTTTAAAAATATATAAACAAAATACACATTAAGTAATGTAAATACGTATAAAAAATATGTACAAAATACACATATAATCATGTAATTCGTATCAAAATAAATAAACAAAATAGCAATAAAATAATGTAAATTTGTATGAAAAAACATATACAAATAACGAAAATTTCTATAAAAATATATGTACAAAAATGCACATAAAATAAAGTAAATTTGCAAAAAAATATATATACAAAACACACACTAAATAATGTAAATGCGTACATAAAATAACCTAAATTTGTATAAAACTATATACAAAAATACACAAAAATAATTTAAATTTGTATGAAAAGAAATATACAAAATACACATAAAATTAGGTAAATTTGTATTGAAATATATATAGAAAATACACATCAAATAATGTATATTTGAATGAAAATATATAAAGAAATACACTTAAAATAACGTAAATTTGTATGAAAATAAAGATGCAAAATTCCCAAAAATTATCGCATTTTTTATAAAAATATATTTACCAAAATACACATAAAATATTTAAATTTGTATTGAAATAAATATACAAAATGCATATACAGTAAGGTAAATTTGTATTGAAAGAGATATTCAAAAATACATATAAAACAATGTAAATTTGTTTCAAAATATATACGAATACACATAAAATAAAGTAGATTTCTATAGAAATATATATACAAAATACATATGAAATTATGTAAATACGTATAAAAATATATATACAAAATACATATCAAATAATGTAAATTCGTGTCAAAATAAATTAACAAAATATCATGAAAAGAATGTGTATTTGTATGAAAATAGATAATAGATAATAAATTTGTATAAAATATATATGCAAGATACACATTAAATAATGTAAATATGTATAAAAAAGTATATATAAAAAAACAAATAGAATAATGTAACATCGTATCAAAATAAATACACCGAATATTAATAAAATAATGTAAATTTGTATGAAAATAAAGATGCAAAATTCCCATAAAATAGCGCATTTCTTATAAAAATATATATACCAAAATACACATAAAATATTTAAATTTGCATTGAAATAAATATACAAAATGCACATACAATAAGATAAATTTGTTTTGAAAGAGATATGCAAAAATACATATAAAACAATGTAAATTTGTTTCAAAATATATATACGAATACAAATAAAAAAACGTAGATTTCTATAAAAATATATATACAAAATACACATAAAATTAAGTAAATACGTATAAAAAAATGTATACAAAATACACATAAAATAATGTATATTCGATTTAAAATAAATAAACAAAATACCAATAAAAGAATGTGGATTTGGATAAATATAAATATACAAAATACATATACAAAATAAACATAAAATAAGGTAGATTTGTAATAAAATATATGTACAAAATACACATAAAATAATGTAAATTTATATGAAAATATATATACAAATACACATAAAATACCATGAATTTGTATAAAAATATATATTCAAAATAAATATTAAATAATATAAAAGCGTATAAAAATATATATACAAAGTACATATAAAATAATGTAAATTCGTATCAATATAAATCAACAAAACACCAATAAAATAATATATATATATGAATGAAAATAAATTTACAAAATACACATAACATAACTAAAATTTGTATTAAAATATATACAAAAATACATAGAAATAATTTGAGTTTGTATGAAACTAGGTAAATTTCTTTTGAAATGTATATACAAAATAGCCATAAAATATTGTAAATTTGTGTCAAAATATATAAACAATTACACATAAAATAACGTAAATTTGTATGAAAAATATATACAAAATACAGATAGAATAATGTCAATTCGTATCAAAATGAATGAGCAGAATATCAATAAAATAATGTATATTTGTATGAAAATAAGGATGCAAAATACCCCAAAAATAAAGCATATGTTTATAAAAATACAGATACAAAAATACACATCGATTAATTAAATTTGTATTAAAATTAATATACAAAATGCGTATATAATAAGGTAAATTTGTATTGAAAAAATATGCAACATACACGTTTACTCATACAAATTTATATTATTTTATTGGTATTTTGTTTATTTATTTTGATACGAATTACATGATATGTGTATTTTGTACACATTTTTTTATACGTATTTACATTATTTAATGTGTATTTTGTTTATATATTTTCATACAAATTTACGTTATTATATGTGTATTTGTATAAATATTTTGATACAAATTTACTTTATTTCATGTATTTTGTATATATATTTCAATTCAAATTTAGCTTATTTTGTGTGTATTTTGTATATATTTTCATACAAATTTAATTACTTTTGTGTATTTATGTATATAGTTTTATATAAATTTACGTTATTTTATGTGTATTTTGTATATTTATATTTATACAAATACACATTCTTTTATTAGTATTTTGTTTATTTATTTTGATACGAATTTACATTATTTTATGTGTTTTATGTATACATTTTTTTATACGTATTTACATATTTATTTATATATATATATATATATATATATATATATATATATATATATATATATATATTTATAGAAATCTACGTTATTTTATGTGTATTCGTATACATATTTTGAAACAAATTTACATTGCTTTATATGTATTTTGCGTATCTATTTCAATACAAATTTACCTTATTGTATGTGTTTTTTATATATTTATTTTAATACAAATCTAATTTTTTTATATGTATTTTGGAATACATATTTAAAAAAAAAATGCGTTATTTTATGGGTATTTTGCCTCTTTATTTTCATACAAATTTACATTATTTTATTAATATTCTGTGTATTTATTTTGATACGATTTTACGTTATTCTATTTGTGTTTTGTATATATATTTTTTTATACAAATTTACGTTATTTTAAGTGTATTTGTTTATGTATTTTCATTCAAATTTACATTATTTTATGTGTATTTTGTATATGTATTTCCATACAAATTTACCTAATTTTATGTGTATTTTGTATTTTTATTTTCATACAAATTTAAAATATTTTTGTGTATTTTTGTATATAGTTTGATACAAATTTAGGTTATTTTATGTGTATTTTGTATATCTATTTTCATACAAATACACATTCTTTTATTGATATTTTGTTTATTTATTTTGACGCGAATTTACATTATTTAATGTGTATTTTGTATATATATATTTATACGTATTTACATCATTTCATGTGTATTTTGTATAGTTTTAAACAAATTTATATTATTTAATGTGTATTATGTATATATATATTTATACAAATACACATTCTTTTATTGGTATTTTGTTTATATATTTTGATACTAATTTACATTATTTTATGTGTATTTTGTATAGATTTTTTATACGTATTTACTTAATTTTATGTGTATTTTGCATATATATTTTTATAGAAATCTACCTTATTTCATGTGTATTCGTATATATATTTTGAAACAAATTTACATTGTTTATATGTATTTTGCATATCTATTTTTGTGTATTCTGTATTTATTTTTGTTATACATAGAATAATGTAAAATCGTGTCAAAATAGGTACACAGAATATCAATAAAATAATTTAAATTTGTATGAAAATAAAGATGCAAAATACCCATAAGATAAAGCATTTTTTTTTAAATACATATACAAAAATACACATAGAATAATTAAATTTGTATTAAAATTAATATACAAAATGCACACATATAATAAGGTAAATTTGTATTGAAAAAAAAACGCAAAATACAAATGAAACAGTGTAAATTTGTTTCAAAATATATATACGAATACACATAAAATAACGTAGATTTCTATAGAAATATATATACAAAATACACATGAAATTATGTAAATACGTATAAAAAAATATATATATATATATATATATAAAATACATATTAAGTAATGTAAATTCGTGACAAAATAAATAAACAAAATATCATGAAAAGAATGTGTATTTGTATGAAAATAAATAATAGATAATAAATTTGTATGTAATATATATGCAAGATACACATTAAATAATGTAAATATGTATAAAAAAAATATATACAAAAAACAAATAGAATAATGTAAAATCGTATCAAAATAAATACACCGAATATTAATAAAATAATGTAAATTTGTATGAAAATAAAGATGCAAAATTCCCATCAAATAGCGCATTTCTTATAAAAATATATATACCAAAATACACATAAAATATTTAAATTTGTAATGAAATAAATATACAAAATGCACATACAATAAGGTAAACTTCTGTTGAAAGAGATATGCAAAAATACATATAAAAAATTATAAATTTGTTTCAAAATATATATACGAATACACATAAATTAACGTAGATTTCTATAAAAATATATATACAAAATACACATAAAATTAGGTAAATACGTATAAAAAAATGTAAACAAAATACACATAAAATAATATAAATTCGAAACAAAATAAATAAACAAAATACCAATAAAAGAATGTGTATTTGTTCTGTGTATTTTTGTATATAGTTTTATACAAATTTACGATACAAATACAAATACAAAAATACACATTAAATAATTTAAAATTGAATGAAATAAATATACAAAATAAACATAAAATAAGGTAAATTTGTAATAAAATATATGTAAGAGTACACATGAAATAATATAAATTTTTATGAAAATATATATAGAAATACACATAAAATAACATAAATTTGTATAAAATTTGTTTAAAAATATATACGAATACACACAATAAAATAACGTAAATTTTTATGAAAATGTATATATAAAATACACATAAAATAACTTAAATACGTAGAAAAATATATATACAAAATACATATAAAATAATGTAAATTTGTAAAAAATTAAATACACGAAATTCCAATAAAAGAATGTATATTTGTAGGAAAATATATATAAAAAAAACAAATAAAATAACTAAAATTTGTATAAAAATATATACAAAAATACACAAAAATAATGTAAGTTTGTTTGAAAATAGATATGGAAAATACACATAAAGTTAGGCCAATTTGTATTTTGTATATCTATTTGTACACGTATTTACTTAATTTATGTGTATTTTATATATATATTTTTATAGAAATCTACGTTATTTTATGTGTATTCGTATATATTTTGAAACAAATTTACATTGTATTATATGTATTTTTGCATATCTTTTTCAATACAAGTTTACCTTATTGTATGTGCATTTTGTATATTTACTTCAATACAAATTTAAATATTTTATGTGTATTTTGGTATATATATTTTTATAAGAAATGCGCTATTTGATGGGAATTTTGCATCTTTATTTTCATACAAACTTACATTATTTTATTAATATTCGGTGTATTTATTTTGATACGATTTCACATTATTCTATTTGTTTTTTGTATATATTTTTTTTATACATATTTACATTATTTAATGTGTATCTTGCATATATATTTCATACAAATTTATTATCTATTATTTATTTTCATACAAATACACATTCTTTTCATGATATTTTGTTTATTTATTTTGACACGAATTTACCTAGATATGTATTTTGTATATATATTTTTATACGTATTTACATAATTTCATGTATTTTGTATATATATTTCTATAGAAATCTACGTTATTTTATGTGTATTCGTATATATATTTTGAAACAAATTTACTTTGTTTTATATGTTTTTTTGAATATCTCTTTCAATACATATTTACCTTACTGTATATGCATTTTGTATGTTTATTTCAATACAAATTTAAATATTTTATGTTGCATATCTATTTTCAAACAAATCTAAATTATTTTTTGTGTATTTTTGTATATATTTATTTTTGTTATACATAGAATAATGTAAAATCGTATCAAAATAAGTACACAGAATATCAATAAAATAATTTAAATTTGTATGAGAATAAAGATGCAAAATACCCATAAGAAAAAGCATATTTTTTTTTAAATACATATACAAAAATACACATAGAATAATTAAATTTGTATTAAAATTAATATACAAAATGCACACATACAAAAAGTTAAATTTGTATTGAAAAAAAAATGCAAAATACAAATAAAACAGTGTAAATTTGTTTCAAAATATATATACGAATACACATAAAATAACGTGTATATTGTATATCTATTTTCATACAAATACACATTCTTTTATTGATATTTTGTTTATTTATTTTGACGCGAATTTACATTATTTAATGCGTATTTTATTTATATACTTTTATACGTGTTTACATCATTTGATGTGTATTTTGTATAGAAATCTACGTTGATATTATAAGTATTCGTATATAGATTTTGAAATAAATTTACACTGTTTTATGTGTATTTTGCATATTTTTTCAATACAAATTTACCTTATTGTATATGCATTTTGTATATTAATTTTAATACAAATTTAAATATGCTATGTATTTTGTATTTTTTGTATATGTATTTTTATAAAAATATCCTTTATTTTATGGGTATTTTGCATTTATATTTTCATACAAATTTACATTATTTTATTTATATTCTGTTTATTTTTTTTTAAACAATTTTACATTATTCTATGTGTATTTTGTATATCTATTTTTATACGTATTTACTTAATTTTATGTGTATTTTGTATATATATTTTTATAGAAATCTACGTTATTTTATGTGTATTCGTATATATATTTTGAAACAAATTTACATTGTTTTATATGTATTTTTGCATATCTCTTTCAATACAAGTTTACCTTATTGTATGTGCATTTTGTATATTTATTTCAATACAAATTTAAATATTTTATGTGTATTTTGGTATATATATTTTTATAAGAAATGCACTATTTTATGGGAATTTTGCATCTTTATTTTCATACAAATTTACATTATTTTATTAATATTCGGTGTATTTATTTTGTTACGATTTCACATTATTCTATTTGTTTTTTGTATATATTTTTTATACATATTTACATTATTTAATGTGTATCTTGCATATATATTTCATACAAATTTATAATCTATTATATATTTTCATGCAAATACACATTCTTTTCATGATATTTTGTTTATTTATTTTGACACGAATTTAACTAGATATGTATTTTGTATATATATTTTTATACGTATTTACATAATTTCATGTGTATTTTGTATATATATTTCTTTAGAAATCTACGTTATTTTATATGTATTCCTATATATATTTTGAAACAAATTAACTTTCTTTTATATGTATTTTTGAATATCTCTTTCAATACATATTTACCTTACTGTATATGCATTTTGTATATTTATTTTAATACAAATTTAAATATTTTATGTGTATTTTGGCATATATATTTTTATAAAAAATGCGCTATTTTATGGGAATTTTGCATCTTTCTTTTCATACAAATTTACATTATTTTATTGATATTCTGTGTATTTATATTGATAGGATTTTACATTATTCTATTTCTTTTTTGTATATATTTTTTATACACATTTACATTATTTAATGTGTATCTTGCATATATATTTTATACAAATTTACGTTATTTTAAGTGTATTTGTTTATATATTTTCATTCAAATTTGCATTATTTTATGTGTATTTTGTATATGTATTTCAATACAAATTTACCTAATTTTATGTGTATTTTGTATATTTCCTTTCATACAAATTTTAAATATTTTTGTGTATTTTTGTATATAGTTTTATACAAATTTAGGTTATTTTATGTACGCATTTACATTATTTAATGTGTGTTTTGTATATATATTTTTATGCAAATTTACTTTATTTTATGTGCATTTTTGTTCATAAATTTTTTAGAAATTTGCGTTATTTTATGTGTATTTTTATATGTTTTCTCATACAAATTTACATTATTTTATTGCTATTTTGTTTATTTATTTTGATACGAATGAAAATAGATATACAAAATATACATAAAATAAACTAAATTTGTATTGAAATATATAAACAAAATACATAAAATAATGTAAATTTGTATCAAAATATTTTAACAGATGCGCATAAAATAACGTAAATTTGTTTTAAAATATACAAAATACACATTAAATAATGTAAATATGTATAAAAAAAATATATACAAAACACAAATAGAATAATGTAAAATCGTATCAAAATAAATACACAGAATATTAATAAAACAATGTAAATTTGTATGAAAATAAAGATGAAAAATACCCATTAAATAACGCATTTTTTATAAAAATATATATACCAAAATACACATAAAAAATTAATTTGTATTAAAATAAATATACAAAATACACATACAATAAGGTAAATCTGTATTGAAATAGATATGCAAAATACATATAAAACAATGTAAATTTGTTTCAAAATATATATACGAATACACATAAAATAACGTAGATTTGTATAAAAATATATATACAAAATACACATAAAATGAAGTAAATACGTATAAGAAAATGTATACAAAATACACATAAAATAATGTAAATTCGTTTCAAAATAAATAAAGAAAATACCAATAAAAGAATGTGTATTTGTATAAATATAAATATACAAAATACACATAAAATAACGTAAATTTGTATAAAACTATATACAAAAATACACAGAAGTTATTAAATTCGTATGAAAATAGATATACAAAATACAGATAAAATAAGCTAAATTTGAATTGAAATGTATATACAAAATACATAAAATAATGTAAATTTGTATCAAAATATTTATAAAAATACATATAATAACGTAAATTTGTTTAAAATATATAAACAAAATACACATTAAGTAATGTAAATACGTATAAAAAATATGTACAAAATACACATATAATCATGTAATTCGTATCAAACTAAATAAACAAAATATCAATAAAATAATGTAAATTTGTATGAGAAAACATATACAAATACATATAAAATAACGCTAATTTCCATAAAAATATATGTCCAAAAATGAACGTAAAATAAAGTAACTTTGGATAAAAATATATATACAAAACACACATTAAATAATGTAAATGCGTACATAAAATAAATTAAATTTGTATAAAACTATATACAAAAATACACAAAAATAATTTAAATTTGTATGAAAAGAAATATACAAAATACACATAAAATTAGGTTAATTTGTATTGAAATATATATACAAAATACATATAAAATAATGTAAATTTGGAAGAAAATATATAAATTAAGATGCAATATACCTATAAAATAACGCATTTTTTATAAAATTATTGATTCCAAAATACACATAAAATATTTGAATTTGTATTAAAATAAATATACAGAATGCACATACAATAAGGTAAATTTGTATTGAAATAGATATGCAAAATACATATAAAATAATGTAAATTTGTTTCAAAATATATATACGAATACACATAAAATAACGTAGATTTCTATAAAAATACATATACAAAATACACATAATAATAAGTAAATACGTATAAAAAAATGTATACAAAATACACATAAAATAATGTAAATTCGTATAAATGTAAATAAACAATATAGCAATAAAAGAATGTGTATTTGTATAAATATAAATATACAAAATGCACATAAAATAACGTAAATTTATATAAAACAATATACATAAAATAACGCAAATTTTTATAAAAATATATGTACAAAAATGAACATAAAATAAATTTGCATAAAAATATATATACAAAACACACTTTAGATAATGTAAATGAGTATAAAAATATGTATACAAAATAGCTATGAAATAATCTAAATTCGTATCGAATTAAATTAAAAAAATATCAATAAAATAATGTAATTTTGGATGAAAATATATATACAAAATACACATAAAATAACCTAAATACAAATACATATATACACATAAAATAATTTAAAATTGAATGAAATAAATATACAAAATAAACATAAAATAAGGTAAATTTGTAATAAAATATATGAAAAAATACACATAAAATAATATAAATTTGTATGAAAACATATATACAAATACACATTAAATAACATGAATTTGTATAAAATTTGTATCAAAATACATACTTTTACACACAATAAAATAACGTAATTTTTTTATGAAAATGTATATACAAAATACACATAAAATAATTTAAATACGTAGAAAAATATATATATAAAACACATAAAATAATGTAAATTTGTATGAAAATATATAAACAAATACACATAAAATAATGTAAATTTGGATAAAATATATATACAAAATGAACATTAAATAATGTAAATATGTATAAAAAAATATACAAAATACACATAGAATAATGTTAAATCGTATCAAAATAAATAAAGAGAATATCAATAAAATAATGTAAATTTGTATGAAAATAAAGATGCAAAATATCCATATAATAACGCATATTTGCATAAAAATATATATACAAAAATACATATAAAATAGTTAAATTTGTATTAAAATAAATATACAAAATGCACGTACAATAAAGTAAATTGGTATTGAAATAGATATGCAAAATACACATCAATAATGTAAATTTGTATCAAAATATATATACGAATACTCACAAAATAGAGTAAATTTCTATAAAAATATACAAACAAAATAGATATACAAAATACACATATAACTACTTAAATTTGTATTTAAATACATGTACAAAAAAACATAAAATAATGTAGAATTCTATGAAATGAAAACAAATACATTTTATATAAAATATATAAACAAAATACACATAGAATAATGTAAAATCATATTAAAATAAATACACAGAATATCAATAAAATAATGTAAATTTGTATGAAAATAAAGATGCAAAATACCCATAAAATAAAGCATATTTTTATAAAAATACATATACAAAAATACACATAGATTAATCAAATTTGTATTAAAATTAGTATACAAAATGCACATACAATAAGGTAAATTTGTATTGAAAAAATATGCAAAATACACATAAAACAATGTAAATTTGTCTCAAAATATATATACGAATACACATAAAATAACGCAGATTTCTATAGAAATATATATACAAAATACACTTGAAATAATGTAAATACGTATAAAAATATATATAAAAAATACACATTAGATAATGTTAATTCGTGTCAAAATAAATAAACAAAATATCATGGAAAGAATGTGTATTTGTATGAAAATAGGTATACAAAATACACATAAAATAACCTAAATTTGTATAAAACTATATACAAAAATACACAAAATAACGTAAATTTGTATCAAATATATATACAAAAAAACATTAAATAATGTAAATATGAATAAAAAATATATACAAAACACAAATAAAATAAAAAATAATCGTATCAAAATAAATATAGAAAATATTAATAAAATAATGTAAATTTGTATGAAAATTAAGATGCAAAATACCCATAAAATAACGCATTTTTAAAAAAATATATATACGAAAAAACATAAAATATTTGATTTTGTATTAAAATAAATAGATATACAAAATACACATAAAATAAGCTAAATTTGAATTGAAATATATATACAAAATACATAAAATAATGTAAATTTGTATCAAAATACCTATACAAATACACATATAATAACGTAAATTTGTATAAAAATATATAAACAAAATACACATTAAATAATGTAAATACGTATAAAAAAATGTACAAAATACACAAATAATCATGTAATTCGTATCAAAATAAATAGACAAAATACCAATAAGATAATGTAAATTTCTATGAGAAAACATATACAAAATACACATAAATAACGCAAATATCAATAAAAATATATATAATATAATATATTTTTATATTTATTTAAAATATTTAATGTATATTTTGTATATATATATTTTATCCAAATTTACGTGATTTTATATGTATTTGTTTTTATATTTTCATACAAATTTACATTATTTTATGTGAGTTTTGTATATGTATTTCAATACAAATTTGCCTAAATTTATGTGTATTTTGCATATCTATTTTCAAACAAATTTAAATTATTTTTGTGAATTTTTGTATATATTTTTATACAAATTTTAGTTATTTTATTTGTTTTTTGTATATATATTTTCCTACAAATATACATTCTTTTATTGGAATTTTGTGTATTTAATTTTTTACGAATTTACATTATTTTATGTGTATTTTGTATATATATTTTTCTACGTATTTAAACTATTTTATGTGTATTTTATATATACATTTTCATAAAAATTTATGTTATTTTATTGTGTGTATTCGTATATATTTTGAAACAAATTTTATACAAATTCATGTTATTTTATGTGTATTTTTATATATATTTTCATACAAATTTATATTATTTTATAATAAAACAATGTAAATTTGTATGAAAATAAAGATGCAAAATACCCATTAAATAACGCATTTTTTATAAAAATATATATACCAAAATACATATGAAAAAATTAATTTGTATTAAAATAAATATACAAAATACACATACAATAAGGTAAATCTGTATTGAAGTAGATATGCAAAATACATATAAAACAATGTAAATTTGTTTCAAAATATATATACGAATACACATAAAATAACGTAGATTTGTATAAAAATATATATACAAAATACACATAAAATGAAGTAAATACGTATAAGAAAATATATACAAAATACACATAAAATAATGTAAATTCGTATCAAAATAAATAAACAAAATACCAATAAAAGAATGTGTATTTGCATAAATATAAATATACAAAATACCCATAAAATAACGTAAATTTGTATAAAACTATACAAAAATACACAGAAGTAATTAAATTCGTATGAAAATAGATATACAAAATACAGATAAAATAAGCTAAATTTGAAATGAAATGTATATACAAAATACAATATTTTATGTGTATATTTGTAATTAGGTTATTTTATGTGTATTTTGTATATATATTTTCATCCAAAATTACATTATTTTATTGGTATTTTCTTAATTTAATTCGATACGAATTTAGATTATTTCATAGGTATTTTCTATACATATTTTTATACTCATTTACATTACCTAATGTGTGTTTTGTATATATATTTTTATGCAAATTTATTTTATGTTCATTTTTGTACATATATTTTTATAGAAATTTGCGTTATTTTATGTATATAGTTTTATATAAATTTACGTTATTTTATGTGCATTTTGTATATTTATATTTATACAAATACACATTCTTTTATTGGTATATTGTTTATTTACATTTATACGAATTTACATTATTTTATGTGTATTTTGTATACATTTTTTATACGTATTTACTTAATGTTATGTGTATTTTGTATATGTATTTTTATAGAAATCTACGTTATTTTATGTGTATTCGTATATATATTTTGAAACAAATTTACATTATTTTATATGTTTTTTGCATATCTATTTCAATACAAATTTACCTTATTGTATGTGCATTTTGTATATTTATTTTAATACAAATTGAAATATTTTATGTGTATTTTGGTATCAATAATTTTATAAAAAAACGTAAATTTGTATAAAAAAATATGTACAAAACACAAATAGAATAATGTAAAATCGTATCAAAATAAATACACAGAATATTAATAAAATAATGTAAATTTGTATGAAAATAAAGAAGCAAAATACCCATAAAATAACGCATTTTTTTCATTTATAAAAATATATATACCAAAATACACATCAAAAAATTAAATTTGTATTAAAATAAATATACAAAAAACACATACAATAAGGTAAATTTGTATTGAAATAGATATGCAAAATACATATAAAACAATGTAAATTTGTTTCAAAATATATATACGAATACACATAAAATATCGTAGATTTCTATAAAAATATATATACAAAATACACATAAAATGAAGTAAATACGTATAAAAAAAATGTATACAAAATACACATAAAATAATGTAAATTCGTATCAAATAAAATAAACAAAATACCAATAAAAGAATGTGTATTTGTATAAATATAAATATACAAAATACACATAAAATAACGTAAATTTATATAAAACTATATACAAAAATACACAGAAGTAATTAAACTTGTATGAAAATATATACAAAATACACACAAAATAAGCTAAATTTGAATTGAAATATATATACAAAATACATGAGATAAAGTAAATTTGTATCAAAATATTTATACAAATACACATATAATAACGTAAATTTGTATGAAAATATATAAAGAAAATACACATTAAATAATGTAAATACGTATAAAGAAATATGTACAAAATACACATATAATCATGTAATTCGTATCAAAATAAATAAACAAAATACCAATAAAATAATATAAATTTGTATGAGTAAACGTGTATGTTGCATACTTTTTCAATACAAATTTACCTTATTATATACGCATTTTGTATATTAATTTTAATATATGTGTATTTGAATATATATTTCGATACAAATTTACATTATTTTATGTATTTTCTATATTTATTTCAATTCAAATTTAGCTTATTTTATGTGTCTTTTGTATATCTATTTTCATACAAATTTAATTAATTTTGTTTATTTTTGTATATAGTTTTATACAATTTTACGTTATTTTATGAGTATTTTGTATATTTATATTTGTACAAGTAAACATTCTTTTATTTGCATTTGGTTTATTTATTTTGATACGAATTTACATTATTTTATGTGTATTTTGTATACATTTTCTTATACGTATTTACTTCATTTTATGTGTATTTTGTATATATATTTTTATAGAAATCTACGTTATTTTATGTGTATTCGTATATATATTTTGAAACAAATTTACATTGTTTTATGTGTATTTTGCATATCTATTTCAATACAAATTTACCTTATTGTATGTGCATTTTGTATATTTATTGTAATACAAATTTAAATATTTTATGTGTATTTTGGTATATATATTTTCATAAAAAATGCGTTGTTTTATGGGTATTTTGCACCTTTATTTTCATACAAATTTACATTATTTTATTAATATTCTGTGTATTTATTTTGATACTATTTTACATTATTCTATTTGTGTTTTGTATATATTTTTTTATACATATTTACATTATTTAATGTGTATTTTCTATATATATTTCATACAAATTTACGTTATTTTAAGTGTATTTGTTTATATATTTTCATTCAAATTTACATTATTTTATGTGTATTTTGTATATGTATTTCAATAGAAATTTAACTAGTTTTATATGTATTTTGTATATATATTTTTATACATATTTAAATTATTTTTGTGTATTTTTTAATAGAGTTTTATACAAATTTACAATATTTTATGTGTATTTTGTATATCTATTTTCATACAAATACACATTCTTTTATTGATATTTTGTTTATTTATTTTGATGCGAATTTACATTATTTAATGTGTATTGTGTATATATATTTTTATACGTATTTACGTCATCCTTATTGTATGTGTGCATTTTGTATATTAATTTTAATACAAATTTAATTATTCTATGTGTATTTTTGTATATGTATTTAAAAAAAAATGCTTTATCTTATGGGTATTTTGCATCTTTATTTTCATACAAATTTAAATTATTTTATTGATATTCTGTGTACTTATTTTGATACGATTTTACATTATTCTATGTATAACAAAAATAAATACAGAATACACAAAAATAGATATGCAAAATACATATAAACAATGTAAATTTGTTTCAAAATATATATACGAATACACATGAAATAAGGTAGATTTCTATAAAAATATATATACAAAATACACATAAAATTAAGTAAATACGTATAAAAAATGTATACAAAATACACATAAAATAATGTAAATTAGTATCAAAATAAATAAACAAAATACCAATAAAAGAATGTGTATTTGTATAAATATATATATACAAAATACACATTAAATAATATAAATTTGCTTAAAACTATACAAAATGCACATGAAATGATGTAAATACGTATAAAAATATATATACAAAATACACATTAAATAATGTAAATTCGCATCAAAATAAATAAACAAAATATCAATAAAAGAATGTGTATTTGTATGAAAATAGATATACAAAATACACATAAAATAACCTAAATTTGTATCAAACTATATACAAAAATACACAAAAATATTTTAAATTAGTATGAAAATAAATATACAAAATACACATAAAATTAGGTAAATTTGTATTGAAATACATACACAAAATACACATAAAATAATGCAAATTTGAACGAAAATACATTATCAAATACACTTAAAATAACGTAAATTTGAATAAAAAATATGTACAAAACACAAATAGAATAATGTAAAATCGTATCAAAATAAATACACAGAATATTAATAAAATAATGTAAATTTGTATGAAAATAAAGAAGCAAAATACCCATAAAATAACGCATTTTTTTTATTTATAAAAATATATATACCAAAATACACATCAAAAAATTAAATTTGTATTAAAATAAATATACAAAAAACACATACAATAAGGTAAATTTGTATTGAAATAGATATGCAAAATACATATAAAACAATGTAAATTTGTTTCAAAATATGTATACGAATACACATAATATAACGCAGATTTCTATAAAAATATATATACAAAATACACATAAAATGAAGTAAATACGTATAAAAAAATGTATACAAAATACACATAAAATAATGTAAATTCGTATCAAAATAAATAAACAAAATACCAATAAAAGAATGTGTATATGTATAAATATAAATATACAAAATACACATAAAATAACGTAAATTTATATAAAACTATAAACAAAAATACACAGAAGTAATTAAATTTGTATGAAAATATATACAAAATACACACAAAATAAGCTAAATTTGAATTGAAATATATATACAAAATACATGAAATAAAGTAAATTTGTATCAAAATATTTATACAAATACACATATAATAACGTAAATTTGTATGAAAATATATAAACAAAATACACATTAAATAATGTAAATACGTATAAAAAAATATGTACAAAATTCACATATAATCATGTAATTCGTATAAAAAAAATAAACAAAATACCAATAAATAATATAAATTTGTATGAGTAAACGTGTATGTTGCATATTTTTTCAATACAAATTTACCTTATTATATACGCATTTTGTATATTAATTTTAATATATGTGTATTTGAATATATTTTCTGATACAAATTTACATTATTTTATGTATTTTCTTTATTTATTTCAATTCAAATTTAGCTTATTTTATGTGTCTTTTGTATATCTATTTTCATACAAATTTAATTATTTTTGTTTATTTTTGTATATAGTTTTATACAATTTTACGTTATTTTATGTGTATTTTGTATATTTATATTTATACAAGTAAACATTCTTTTATTGGCATTTAGTTTATTTATTTTGATACGAGTTTACATTATTTTATGTGTATTTTGTATACATTTTCTTATACGTATTTACCTCATTTTATGTGTATTTTGTATATATATTTTTATAGAAATCTACGTTATTTTATGAGTATTCGTAATTATATTTTGAAACAAATTTACATTGTTCTATGTGTATTTTGCATATCTATTTCAATACAAATTTACCTTATTGTATGTGCATTTTGTATATTTATTGTAATACAAATTTAAATATTTTATGTGTATTTTGGTATATATATTTTCACAAAAAATGCGTTGTTTTATGGGTATTTTGCATCTTTATTTTCATACAAATTTACATTATTTTATTAATATTCTGTGTATTTATTTTGATTCTATTTTACATTATTCTATTTGTGTTTTGTATATATTTTTTTATACATATTTACATTATTTAATGTGTATTTTCTATATATATTTCATACAAATTTACGTTATTTTAAGTGTATTTGTTTATATATTTTCATTCAAATTTACATTATTTTATGTGTATTTTGTATATGTATTTCAATAGAAATTTAACTAGTTTTATGTGTATTTTGTATATATATTTTTATACAAATTTAAATTATTTTGTGTATTTTTTAATAGAGTTTTATACAAATTTACAATATTTTATGTGTATTTTGTATATCTATTTTCATACAAATACACATTCTTTTATTGATATTTTGTTTATTTATTTTGATGCGAATTTACATTATTTAATGTGTATTGTGTATATATATTTTATACGTCTTTACGTCATTTGATGTGTATTTTTATATATATTTCTATAGAAATATACGTTATTTTATGTATTCGTATATATATTTTGAAACAAATATACATTGTTTTATGTGCATTTTGTATATTTTTTCAATACAAATTTCCTTATTGTACGTGCATTTTGTATAAATTTTAATACAAATTTAATTATTCTATGTGTATTCTTGTATATGTATTTTTAAAAAAATATGCTTTATTTTATGGGTATTTTGCATCTTTATTTTCATACAAAATTACATTATTTTATTGATATTCTGTGTATTTATTTTGATACGATTTTACATTATTCTATGTATATTTTGTATATCTATTTTATACAAATGTACGTTATTTTATGTGAATTTGTTTTCATTTCATACAAATTTACATTATTTTATGTGTATTTTGTACATGTATTTAAATACAAATTTAACTAATTACATGTGTATTTTGTATATCTATTTTCATACAAATTGAAATTTATTTTTTTGTTTTTTTGTATGTATTTTTATTCAAATTTTCGTAATTTTATGTGTATTTTGTATATTTATTTTCCTACAAATATACGTTCTTTTATCGGAGTTTTGTTTATTTATTTTGATGCGAATTTTCATTTTTTTAGGTGTATTTGATATATATATTTTTATACTTATTTACATAATTTTATATGTATTTTGAATATATATTTTCATAGAAATTTACTCTATATGTATATACAAAAAAACACAAAATAATTTAAATTTGTATGAAAATAAATATACAAAATACACATAAAATTAGGTAAATTTGTATTGAAATACATATACAAAATACACTTAAAATAATGTAAATTTGAATGAAATTATATAAACAAATACACTTAAAATGACGTTAGTTTGTATAAAATGTATATAAAAAAAACACATTAAATAATGAAAATATGTATAAAAAAATATATACAAAACACAAATAGTATAATATAAAATCGTATCAAAATATATACACAGAATATTAATAAAATAATGTACATTTGTATGAAAACTAAGATGCAAAATACCTAAAAAATAACGCATTTTTTAAAAATTATATATACCAAAATACACATAAAATATTTGAATTTGTATTAAAATAAATATACAAAATGCACATACAATAAGGTAAATTTGTATTGAAATAGATATGCAAAAAACATATAAAACAATGTAAATTTGTTTCAAAATATATATACGAATACACATAAAATAATGTAGATTTCTATAAATATATATATACAAAATACAAATAAAATTAAGTAAATACGAATCAAAAATGTATACAAAATACACATAAAATAATGTAAACTAGTATAAATATAAATAAACAAAATACCAATAAGAAAATGTGTATTTGTATAAATATAAATATACAAAATGCACATAAAATAACGTAATTTTGTATAAAACTATATACAAAAATACACAGAAGTAATTAAATTTGCATGAAAATAGATATACAAAATACACACAAAATAAGCTAAATTTGAATTGAAATATATAATCAAAAAAATACATAAAATAAAGTAAATTCGTTTAAAAATATTTTTAACAAATACACATATAATAACATAAATTTGTACAAAAAATATATAAACAAAATTCACATTAAGTAATGTAAATACGTATAAAAATTTTTTTTACAAAATACACCAATAATCAAGTCATTCGTATCAAAATAAATAAACAAAAAACTAATTAAATAATGTAAATTTGTATGAGAAAACATATACAAAATACACATAAAATAACGTTTTAAGTTTCTATAAAAATATATGTACAAAAATGCACATAAAATTAGTTTGCATAAAAAAATATATACAAAACACACATTAGATAATGTAAATGAGTATAAAAATATGTATACAAAATACCTATGAAATAATCTAAATTCGTATCGAGTTAAATTAAGAAAATAACAATAAAATAATGTATTTTTGGATGAAAATATATATAGAAAACACACATAAAATAACCTAAATACAAATACAAATATACACATTAAATAATTTAAAATTGAATGAAATAAATATACAAAATAAACATAAAATAAGGTAAATTTGTAATAAAACATATGTAAGAATACATATAAAATATTATAAATTTGTATGAAAATATATATACAAATACACATAAAATAACATGAATTTGTATAAAATGTTTCAAAATATATACGAATACACACAATAAAATAACGTAAATTTTTATGAAAATGTATATATAAAATACACATAAAATAGTTTAAATACGTAGAAAAATATATATACAAAATACATATAAAATAATGTAAATTCGTAAAAAATTAAATACACAAAATTCCAATAAAAGAATGTATATTTGTAGGAAAATATATATACAAAAAAAAAAAAAAAAAATTTGTATAAAAATATATACAAAAATACACAAAAATAATTTAAATTTGTTTGAAAATAGATATGCAAAATACTCATAAAGTTAGGCAAATTTGTATTGAAATACATATACAAAACTCACATAAAATAATGTAAATTTGTATGAAAATATATAAACAAATACATATAAAATCACGTAAATTTGGATAAATATATATATACAAAATATACATTAAATATTTTAAATATGTATAAAAATATATTATATTATATATATTTTTATTGATATTTGCGTTATTTATGTGTATTTTGTATATGTTTTCTCATAGAAATTTACATTATTTTGTTGGTATTTTGTCTATTTATTTTGAAACGAATTACATGATTATTTGTGTATTTTTTACATTTTTTTATACGTATTTACATTATTTAATGTGTATTTTGTTTATATATTTTTATACAAATTTACGTTATTATATGTGTATTTGTATAGGTATTTTGATACAAATTTACATTATTTTATGTATTTTGTATATATATTTCAATTCAAATTTAGCTTATTTTATGTGTATTTTGTATATCTATTTATTTTAATACAAAATCAAATATTTTATGTTTTTTCGTATATATATTTTTATAAAGAATGCGTTATTTTATGGGTATTTTGCATCTTAATTTTCATACAAATTTACATTATTTTATTAATATTTTCTGTATTTATTTTGATACGATTTTACATTATTTTATTTGTGTTTTGTATATATTTTTTATACATATTTACATTATTTAATGTTTTTTTTTGTATATATATTTGATACAAATTTACGTTATTTTAAGTCTATATGTTTATATATTTTCATTCAAATTTACATCATTTTATGTGTATTTTGTATATGTATTTCAATACAAATTTACCTATTTTTATATGTTTTTTGTATATTTATTTTCATACAAGTTTAAATTATTTTTGTGTATTTTTGTATATAGTTTTATACAAATTTAGGTTATTTTATGTGTATTTTGTAAATCTATTTTCATACAAATACACATTCTTTTCATGATATTTTGTTTATTAATTTTGACACGAATTAACATTATTTAATGTGTATTTTGTATATATATTTTTATACGTATTTACATTATTTCAAGTGTATTTTGTATATATATCTCTATAGAAATCTGCGTTATTTTATGTGTATTCGAATATATATTTTGAAACAAATATACATTGTTTTATGTGTATTTTGCATATTTTTTCAATACAAATTTACCTTATTGTATGTGCATTTTGTATATTAATTTTAATACAAATTTGATTAATCTATGTGTATTTTTGTATATGTATTTTTATAAAAATATGTAATTAGTTAAATTTGTATTTAAATACATGTACAAAATACACATAAAATAATGTAAATTTGTATGAAATGAAAACAAATTCACATAAAATAACGTACATTTGTATAAAATAGATATACAAAATAATTTTATGTGTATTTTGTATATTTATTTTCATTCAAATTTAAATTATTTTTTGTGTATTTTGAATATAGTTTTATACAAACTTAGGTTATTTTATGAGTATTTTGTATATCTATTTTCATACAAATACACATTCTTTTATTGATATTTTGTTTATTTATTTTGACGAGAATTTAAATTATTTAATGTGTATTTTGTATATATTTTTATACGTATTTACATCATTTCATGTGTATTTTGTATATATATTTCTATAGAAATCTACGTTATATTATGTGTATTCGTATATAGATTTTTAAACAAATTTACACTTTTATGTGTATTTTGCATATTTTTTTAATACAAATTTACCTTATTGTATATGCATTTTGTATATTAATTTTAATACAAATTTAATTATTCTATGTGTATTTTTGTATATGTATTTTTTTTAAATATGCTTTATTTTATGGGTATTTTGCATCTTTATTTTCATACAAATTTACGTTATTTTATTGATATTCTGCTCATTCATTTTGATACGATTTGACATTATTCTATGTGTATTTTGTATATATTTTTCAAACAAATTTACGTTATTTTATGTGTATTTCTTTATATATTCTGACACAAATTTACAATATTTTATGGGTATTTTGTATATATATTTCAAAAGAAATTTACCTAGTTTTATGTGTATTTTGAATATCTATTTTCATACAAACTCAAATTATTTTTATGTATTTTTGTATATATTTCAATACAAATTTTAGTTATGTTATGTGTATTTTGTAAATCTATTTTCATTCAAATATATATTATTTTATTGGTATTTTGTTGATTTATATTGATACGAATTTACATTATTTTATATGTACTTTTTATATATATTTTTATACGCATTTACATTATTTAATATTTATTTTGAATACATAATTTTATACAAATTCATGGTATTTTATGTGTATTTGTATATATATTTCATATAAATTTACAATATTTTAAGTGTATTTTGGACATATATTTCATTACAAATTTACCTTATTTTATGTTTATTTTGTATGTGTATTTTGTACATTTATATTTATACAAATACACATTCTTTTATTGGTATTTTGTTTATTTATTTTGTTTCGAATTTATATTATTTTATGTGTATTTTGTTTACATTTTTTTATACGTATTTACCTAATTTTATGTGTATTTTGTATATATATTTTTATAGAAATCTACGTTATTTTATGTGTATTCGTATATATATTTTGAAACAAATTTACTTTGTTTTATATGTATTTTTGCATATCTCTTTCAATAGAAGTTTACCTTATTGTATGTGCATTTTGTATATTTATTTCAATACAAATTTTTACATTACTTAATATGTATTTTATATATATATTTTTATACGTATTTACATAATTTCATGTGTATTTTGTATATATATTTCTATAGAAATCTACGTTATTTTATGTGTATTCGTATATATATTTTGAAACAAATTTACAATGTTTTATTTGTATTTTACGTTTTTTTTCAATACAAATTTACCTTATTGTATGTGTGCATTTTGTATATTAATTTTAATACAAATTTAATTATTCTATGTGTATTTTCGTATTTGAAAAAAAATATATGCTTTTTCTTATGGGTATTTTGCATCTTTGTTTTCATACAAATTTAAATTATTTTATTGATATTCTGTGTACTTATTTTGATACGATTTTACATTATTCTATGTATAACAAAAATAAATACAGAATACACAAAAATAGATATGCAAAATACATATAACCAATGTAATATATATATATTTATATGAATACACATGACATGGGTATTTTGAATCTTAATTTTCATACAAATTTACATTATTTTATTAATATTTTCTGTATTTATTTTGATACGATTTTACATTATTTTATTTGTGTTTTGTATATATTTTTTATACATATTTACATTATTTAATGTGTTTTTTGTATATATATTTGATACAAATTTACTTTATTTTAAGTCTATATGTTTATATATTTTCATTCAAATTTACATTATTTTATGTGTATTTTGTATATGTATTTCAATACAAATTTACCTAATTTTATGTTTTTTGTATATTTATTTTCATACAAGTTTAAATTATTTTTGTTTATTTTTGTATAGTTTTATACAAATTTAGGTTATTTTATGTGTATTTTGTATATCTATTTTCATACAAATACACATTCTTTTCATGATATTTTTTATATTTATTTTGACACGAATTAACATTATTTAATGTGTATTTTGTATATATATTTCTATAGAAATCTACGTTATTTTATGTGTATTCGTATATATATTTTGAAACAAATTTACATTGTTTTATGTGTATTTTGCATATTTTTTCAATACAAATTTACATTATTGTATGTGCATTTTGTATATTAATTTTAATACAAATTTGATTAATCTATGTGTATTTTTGTTTATGTATTTTTATAAAAATATGCTTTATTTTATGGGTATTTTGCATCTTTATTTTCATACAAATTTACATTATTTTATTGATATTCTGTGTATTTATTTGGTATGATTTTACATTATTCTATGTGTATTTTGTATATATATTTTATATAAAATGTATTTGTTTTCATTTCATACAAATCTACATTATTGTAGGTGGTTTTTGTACATGTATTTAAATACAACTTTAACTAGTTATTTGTGTCTTTTGTATATCTCTTTGTATGTATATTTTCATAGAAATTTACTCTATTTTATGAGTATTCGTATAGATATTTTGATACAAATTTACATTATTGATGTGTATTTTGCATATCTATTTCAATACAAATTTTCTTTATTGTACGTGCATTTTGTATATTTATTTTAATACAAATTTAATTATTTTATATGTATTTTTGTATATATATTTTTATGCAAATATGCGTTATTATATGGATATTTTGCAGCTTTATTTTCATACAAATTTACATTATTTTATTGATATTCTCTTTATTTATTTTGATACGATTTAACATTATTCTATGTGTATTTTGTATATATTTTTATACATATATACATTATTTAAAGTTTATTTTGTATATATATTTTATCCAAATTTACATTATTTTATGTGTATCTGTTTATATATTTTTATACAAATTTACATTATTTTATGTGTATTTTGTATATACATTTTCATAAAAAAATTACGTTATTTTATTGTGTGTATTCGTATATATTTTGATACAAATTTTATACAAATTCATGTTATTTAATGTGTATTTGTATATATATTTTCATACAAATTTATATTATTTTATGTGTATTTTTTCATATATTTCATTACAAATTTTCCTTATTTTATGTTTATTTTGTATATTTATTTCATTCAATTTTAAATTATTTTATGTGAATATTTGTATTTGTATTTAGGTTATTTTATGTGTATTTTGTATATATATTTTCATCCAAAATTACATTATTATATTGGTATTTTCTTAATTTAATTCGATACGAATTTAGATTATTTCATAGGTATTTTGTATACATAATTTTATAGTCATTTACATTATCTAATGTGTGTTTTGTATATATATTTTTAAGCAAATTTATTTTATGTTCATTTTTGTACATATATTTTTATAGAAATTTGCGTTATTTTATGTATAGTTTTATATAAGTTTTCGTTATTTTATGTGCATTTTGTATATTTATATTTATACAAATACACATTCTTTTATTGCTATATTGTTTATTTATATTTATACGAATTTACATTATTTTATGTGTATTTTGTATACATTTTTTATACGTATTTACTTAATTTTATGGTTATTTTGTATATGTATTTTTATAGAAATCTACGTTATTTTATGTGTATTCGCATATATATTTTGAAACAAATTTACATTATTTTATATGTATTTTGCATATCTATTTCAATACAAATTTACCTTATTGTATGTGCATTTTGTATATTTATTTTGATACAAATTCAAATATTTTATGTGTATTTTGGTATCAATAATTTTATAAAAAATGCGTTATTTTATAGGTATTTTGCATCTTAATTTTCATACAAATTTACATTATTTTATTAATATTCTGTGTATATATTTTGATACGATTTTACATTATTCTATTTCTGTTTTGGTTATATTTTTATATACATATTTACATTAGTTAATGTGTATTTTGTATATATATTTCTTACAAATTTACGTTATTATATGTGTATTTGTTTATATATTTTCTTTCAAATTTACATTATTTTATGTGTATTTTGTATATGTATTTCAATAGAAATTAACCAAATTTTATGTGTATTTTGTATATTTCTTTTCATACAAATTTAAATTATTTTTGTGTATTTTTGTATATAGTTTTATACAAATTTAGGTTATTTTATGTACGCATTTACATTATTTAATGTGTGTTTTGTATATATATTTTTATCCAAAGTTAATTTATTTTACGTTCATTTTTGGACATATATTTTTATAGAAATTAGCGTTATTTTATATGTATTTGTATATGTTTTCTCATACAAATTTACATTAATTTATTGCTATTTTGTTTATTTAGTTTGATACGAATTACATGATTATATGTGTATTTTGTACATATTTTTATACGTATTTACATTATTTAATATGTATTTTGTTTATATATCTTTAAACAAATTTACGTTTTTATATGTATTTTTATAAATATTTTGATACAAATTTACACTATTTTATGTATTTTGTATATACATTTCAATTCAAATTTAGCTTATTTTATCTGTATTTTGTATATCTATTTTCATACGAATTTAATTACTTCTGTGTATTTTTGTATATAGTTTTATACAAATTTACGTTATTTTATGTGTATTTCCTATATTTATATTTATACAAATACACATTCTTTTATTGGTATTTTGTTTATTTATTTTGATACGAATTTACATTATTTTATGTGTATTTTGTATACCTTTTTTTATACGTATTTACTTCATTTTACGTGTATTTTGTATATATATATTTTTATACAAATATACGTTATTTTATGTGTATTCGTATATATATTTTGAAACAAATTTACATTGTTTTATATGTATTTTGCATATCTATTTCAATACAGATTTACCTTATTGTATGTGTATTTTGTATATTTATTTTAATACAAATAATTTTTTTGTGTATTTTTGTATATATATTTAAAAAAAAAGCGTTATTTTATGGGTATTTTGCTTCTTTATTTTCATACAAATTTACATTATTTTATTAATATTCTGTGTATTTATTTTGATACGATTTTACATTTTTCTATTTGTGTTTTGTATATATTTTTTTATACAAATTTACGTTATTTTAAGTGTATTTGTTTATGTATTTTCATTCAAATTTACAGTATTTTATGTGTATTTTGTATATGCATATCAATACAAATTTACCTAATTTTATGTGTATTTTGTATATTTATTTTCATACAAATTTAAATTATTTTTGTGTATTTTTGTATATAGTTTTATACAAATTTATGTTATCTTATGTGTATTTTGTATATTTATTTTCATACAAATACACATTCTTTTATTGACATTTTGTTTACTTATTTTGACGCGAATTTACATTATTTAATGTGTATTTTGTATATATATTTTTATACGTATTTACATCCTTTCATGTGTATTTTGTATATTTATAAAAAATGCGTTATTTTATGGGTATTTTGCATCTTTATTTTCATACAAATTTACATTATTTTATTTACATTCTGTGTATTTATTTTAATACGATTTTACATTATTCTATTTGTGTTTTGAATATATATTTTTTATACATATTTACATTATTTAATGAGTATTTTTTATATATATTTTATACAAATTTATGTTAATTTAAGTGTATTTGTTTATATATTTTCATTCAAATTTACATTATTTTATGTGTATTTTGTATATGTATTTCTTTACAAATTTACCTAATTTTATGTGTATTTTGTATATTTATTTTCATACAAATTTAACTTATTTTTGTGTATTTTTATATATAGTTTTATACAAATTTACGTTATTTTATGTGTATTTTGTATATGTATTTTCATACAAATACACATTCTTTTATTGATATTTTAATTATTTATTTTGACACGAGTTTACATTATTTAATGTGTATTTTGTATATATATTTTTATACGTATTTACAACATTTCATGTGTATTTTGTATATATATTTCTATAGAAATCTACGTTATTTTATGTGTATTCGTATATATATTTTGAAACAAATCTACATTATTTTATGTGTATTTTGAATATATATTTCATTATAAATTTGCCTTATTTTAAGTTTATTTTTATATATATTTTCATTCAAATTCAAATCATTTTATGTTTATATATTTCTTTGTATTTACGTTATTTTATGTGTATTTTCTATATATATTTTCATTCAAAATTACATTATTTTATCGGTATTTTGTTCATTTATTTCGATACAAATTTAGATTATTTCATGTGTATTTTCTATACATATACATATAGAGTAAATTTCTATGAAAATATATATTCAAAATACATATAAAATTATGTAAATAAGTATAAAAATATATATATCAAATACACCTAAAAAAATGAAAATTCGTATCAAAATAAATAAATAAAATACCGATAAAAGAACGTATATTTGTAGGAAAATAAATATACAGAATACACATAAAATTACGAAAATTTGAATAAAAATATATACAAAAAAAAACACACAATTAATTTCAATTTGTATGAAAATAGATATACAAAATACACATATAATTAGTTAAATTTGTATTTAAATACATGTACAAAATTCACATAAAATAATGTAAATTTGTATGAAATGAAAACAAATTCACATAAAATAACGTACATTGGTATAAAATAGATATACAAAATATACATAGAATAATGTAAAATCGTATCAAAATAAATACACAGAATATCAATAAAATAATGTAATTTTGTATGAAAATAAAGATGCAAAATACCCATAAAATAAAGCATATTTTTATAAAAATACATATACAAAAATACACATAGAATAGCTAAATTTGTATTAAAATTAATATACAAAATGCACGTACAATAAGGTAAATTTGTATTGAAAAATATGCAAAATGCACATAAAACAATGTATATTTGTTTCAAAATATATATACGAATACACATAAAATAACGTATATTTCTATAGAAATATATATACAAAATACACATGAAATGACGTAAATACGTATTAAATTATATACACAATACACATTAAATAATATAAATTCGCATCAAAATAAATAAACAAAATATCAATAAAAGAATGTGTATTTGTATGAAAATAGATATACAAAATACACATAAAATATTGTAAATTTGTATAAAACTCTATACAAAATACACAAAAATAATTTAAATTTGTATAAAATATATCCAAAATACACATGAAATTAGGTAAATTTCTATTGAAATACATATACAAAATACACATAAAATAATGTAAATTTGAATAAAAATATATAAACAAATACACTTAAAATAACGAAAATTTGTATGAAATATATATAGAAAATACACATTAAATAATGTAAATATGTATAAAAAAATATATACAAAACACAAATAGAATAATGTAAAATAGTATCAAAATAAATACACAGAATATTAATAAAATATTGTAAATTTGTATGAAAATAAAGATGCAAAATACCCATAAAACAACGCATTTTTTATGAAAATATATATACCAAAATGCACATAAAATATTTAAATTTGTATTACAATAAATATACAAAATGCACATACAATAAGGTAAATTTGTATTGAAATAGATATGCAAAATACATATAAAACAATGTAAATTTGTTTCAAAATATACATACGAATACACATAAAATAACGTAGATTTCTATAAAATATATATACAAAATACACATAAAATGAAGTAAATACGTATAAGAAAATGTATACAAAATACACATAAAATAATGTAAACTCGCATAAAAATAAATAAACTAAATGCCAATAAAAGAATGTTTACTTGTATAAATATAAATATACAAAATACACATAAAATAACGTAAAATTGTATAAAACTATATACAAAAATAAACAAAAATAATTAAATTTGTATGAAAATAGATATACAAAAGACACATAAAATAAGCTAAATTTGAATTGAAATAAATATAGAAAATACATAAAATAATGTAAATTTGTATCAAAATATATATTCATATACACATATAATAACGTAAATTTGTATAAAAATATATAAACAAAATACACATTAAATAATGTAAATATGTATAAAAGATATGTACGTAATGTAAAAATTTATAAAATTAAAGATGCAAAATACCCATAAAATATCTCATATTTAAAAAAATATATATACAAAAATACACATAAAATAATTAAATTTGTATTAAAATAAATATACAAAATACACATACAATAAGGTAGATTTTAATTGAAATAGATATGCAAAAAACACATAAAATAATGAAAATTTTTATCAAAATATATACGAATACACACAATAAAATTACGTAAATTTTTATGAAAATATATATACAAAATACACATAAAGTAATGTAAATACATAGAAAAACATATATACAAAATACACATAAAATAATGTAAATTCGTATCAAAATAAATAAACAAAATTTCCTCTAAAAGAATGTATATGTGTAGGAAAATATATATACAAAATACAAATAAAAAAAAAATGTATAAAAATAATACAAAAAAACAAAAATAATTTAAATTTGTTTGAAAATAGATATGCAAAATACAAATGAAATTAGGCAATTTTTTATTGAAATACATATACAAAATACACATAAAATAATGTAAATTTGTATGAAAATATATAAACAAATACACATAAGATAACGTAAATTTCCATAAAATATATGTACAAAATATACATTAAATAATGTAAATATGTCTAAAAATATATATACAAAATACACAGAATAACGTAAAATCGTATCAAAATAAATAAACAGACAATCAATAAAATAATGTAAATTTGTATGAAAATAAAGATGCAAAATACCCATATAATAACGCATATTTGTTTAAAAATATATATACAAAAATACACATAAAATAATTAAATTTGCATCAAAATAAATATACAAAAGGCACATACAATAAAGAAAATTTGTATTGAAATAGATATGCGAAATACACATAAATAATGTAAATTTGTATCAAAATATATACGAATACACATAAAATAGAGTAAATTTCTATGAAAATATATATTCAAAATACATATAAAATTATGTAAATAAGTATAAAAATATATATCAAATACACCTAAAATAATGAAAACTCGTATCAAAATAAATAAACAAAATTCCGATAAAAGAACGTATATTTGTAGGAAAATAAATATACAAAATTCACATAAAATTACGAAAATTTGAATAAAATATATACTAAAATACACAAAATTAATTTCAATTTGTATGAAAATAGAGATACATAATACACATATAATTAGTTAAATTTGTATTTAAATACATGTACAAAATACACATAAAATAATGTAAATTTGTATGAAATGAAAACAAATTCACATAAAATAACGTTCATTTGTATGAAATATATATACAAAATATACATAGAATAATGTAAAATCGTATCAAAATAAATACACAGAATATCAATAAAATAATGTAAATTTGTATGAAAATAAAGATGCAAAATACCCATAAAATAAAGCATTTTTTATGAAAATACATATACAAAAATACACATAGAATAATTAAATTTGTATTAAAATTAATATACAAAATGCACGTACAATAAGGTAAATTTATATTGAAAAGGTATGGAAAATGCACATAAAACAATGTATATCTGTTTCAAAATATATATACGAACACACATAAAATAACATATATTTCTATAGAAATATATATACAAAATACACATGAAATGACGTAAATACGTATAAAAATATATATACACAATACACATTAAATAATGTGAATTCGCGTCAAAATAAATAAACAAAATATCAATAAAAAATGTGTATTTGTATGAAAATAGATATACAAAATACACATAAAATATTTTAAATTTATATAAAACTCTATTTATAAAAATATCTATACCAAAATAATAAAGTTTTAAATTTGTATTACAATAAATATACAAAATGCACATACAATAAGGTAGATTTATATTGAAATAGATATGCTAAATACATATAAAACAATGTAAATTTGCTTCAAAATATATATACCAATACACATAAAATAACGTAGATTACTATAAAAATATATATACAAAATACACATTAAATGATGTAAATACGTATAAGAAAATGTATACAAAGTACACATAAAATAATTAAATTTGTATTAAAATATATATACAAAATACACATACAATAAGGTAAATCTATATTGAAATAGATATGCAAAATAAACATAAAATAATGTAAATTTGTATCAAATCATATACGAATACACACAATAAAATAACGTAAATTTTTATGAAAATATATATAAAAAATACACAAAATAATGTAAATACGTAGAAAAATATATATACAAAATACACATAAAATTATGTAAATTCTTATGAAAATAAATGAACAAAATTCCACTAAAAGAATGTATATTTGTAGGAAAATATAAATACAAAATACAAATAAAATAACTAAAATTTGTATAAAAATATAAAAAATACATAAAAATAATTTAAATTTGTTTGAAAATAGATATGCAAAATACACATAAAATTAGGCAAATCTGTATTGAAATACATATACAAATTACACATAAAATATTGTAAATTTGTATGAAAATATATAAACAAATACACATAAAATAGCGTAAATTTATATAAAATATATATACAAAATATACATTAAATAATGTAAATGTGTATAAAATATATATACAAAATACACATAGAATAATGTAAAATCGTATCAAAATAAATAAACAGAATATCAATAAAATAATGTAAATTTGTATGAAAATAAAAATGCAAAATACACAAATAATAACGCATATTTTACAAAATACACATAAAATAATTAAATTTGTATTAAAATAAATATACAAAATACACATACAATATGGTAAATTTGTATTGAAATAGATATGCAAAATAAACATAAATAATGTAAATTTGTATCAAAATATATATACGAATACCCATAAAATAGAGTAAATTTCTATGAAAATATATATTCAAAACACAAATAAAATGATATAAATAAGTATAAAAATATACATATCAAATACACCTAAAATAATGTAAATTCGTATAAAAATAAATAAACAAAATTACGATAAAAGATGCAAGATACATATTAAATAATGTAAATATGTATAAAAAAATATATACAAAAAACAAATAGAATAATGTGAAATCGTATCAAAATAAATACACCGAATATTAATAAAATAATGTAAATTTGTATGAAAATAAAGATGCAAAATTCCCATCAAATAGCGCATTCCTTATAAAAATATATATACCAAAATACACATAAAATATTTAAATATGGATTGAAATAAATATACAAAATGCACATACAATTAAGTAAATTTGTATTGAAAGAGATATGCAAAAATACATATAAAACAATGTAAATTTGTTTCAAAATATATATACGAATACACATAAAATAACGTAGATTTCTATAAAAATATATATACAAAATACACATAAAATTAAGTAAATACGTATAAAAATAGATATACAAAATACACATAGAATAATGTAAAATTGTTTCAAAAAAAAAAACAGAATATAAATAAAATAATGTAAATTTGTATGAAAATAAAAATGCAAAATACCCATAAAATAAAGCATATTTTTATAAAAATACATATACAAAAATACACATAGCATAATTAAATTTGTATTAAAATTAATATGCAAAATGCATATACAATAAGGTAAATTTGTTTTTAAAAAATATGCAAAATACACATAAAACAGTGTAAATTTATTTCAAAATCTATATACGAATACTCATAAATCAACGTAGATTTCTATAGAAATATATATACAAAATACACATCAAATGATGTAAACACGTATAAAAATATATATATATATATATATATATATATATATATATATATATATATATATATATATATATATATATATATATATATATATATATATATATATATATATATAATACACATTAAATAATGTAAATTCGCGTCAAAGTAAATAAACAAAATATCAATAAAAGAATGTGTATTTGTATGAAAATAGATATACAATATACACATAAAATCACCTAAATTTGTATAAAACTATATACAAAAATACACAAAAATAATTTTAATTTGTATGAAAATAAATATACAAAATACACATAAAATTAGGTAAATTTGTATTGAAATACATTTACAAAATACACATAAAATAATGTAAATTTGAATGAAAATATACATTATTTACAAATACACTTAAAATAACGTAAATTTGTATAAAATATATATAAAAATGCACATTAAATAATGTAAATATGTATAAAAGAATATATACAAAACACAAATAGAATAATATAAAATCGTATCAAAATAAATACACAGAATATTAATAAAATAATGTAAATTTGTATGAAAATTAAGATGCAAAATACCCATAAAATAACGCATTTTTTATAAAAATATTTATACCAAGACACACATAAAATATTTGAATTTGTATTAAAATAAATATACAAAATTCACATACAATAAGGTAAATTTGTATTGAAATAGATATGCAAAATACATATAAAACCATGTAAATTTTTTTAAAAATATATATACGAATACACATAAAATAACGTAGATTTCTATGAAAATAAATATACAAAATAAACATAAAATGAAGTAAATACGGATAAAAAAAGGTATACAAAATACACATAAAATAATGTAAACTTGTATCAAAATAAATAAACAAAATACTAATAAAAGAATGTGTATTATATATATATATATAAATATACAAAATACAAATAAAATAACGTAAATTTATATAAAACTATATGCAAAAATACACAAAAGTAATTAAATTTGTGTGAAAATAGATATACAAAATACATGTGTATTTTGAATATTTATTTTCATACAAATTGAAATTATTTTTGTTTATTTTTTTATATATTTTCATACAAATTTTCGTTATTTAATGTGTATTTTGTATATTTATTTTTTCTACAAATATACGTTCTTTTATCTGAATTTTGTTTATTGAATTTGAAACGAATTTACCTTATTTTGTATATCTATTTTCATACAAGTTAAAATACTTCTGTGTATTTTGTTTATAGTTTTATATAAATTTACGTTATTTTATGTGTATTTTATATTTATATTTATACAAATACACATTCTTTTATTGGTATTTTGTATATTTATTTTGATACAATTTACATTATTTATGTATTTTGTATACATTTTTATACGTATTTATTTAATTTTATGTGTATTTTGTATATATATTTTTATAGAAATCTGCGTTATTTTATGTGTATTCGTATATATTTTGAAACAAATTTACATTGTTTTATATGTATTTTGCATATCTATTTCAATACAAATTTACCTTATTGTATGTGTTTTTTGTATATTTATTTTAATACAAGTTTAATTTTTTGATGTGTATTTTGGTGTATATATTTTTATAAATAAAAAAAATGCGTTATTTTATGGGTATTTTTATAAATATTTTGATACAAATCTACATTATTTTATGTATTTTGTATATACATTTCAATTCAAATTTAGCTTCTTTTATCTGTATTTTGTATATCTATTTTCATACGAATTTAATTACTTCTGTGTATTTTTGTATATAGTTTTATATAAATTTACGTTATTTTATGTGTATTTTGTACATTTATATTTATACAAATACACATTCTTTTATTGGTATTTTGTTTATTTATTTTGATACGAATTTACATTATTTTATATGTATTTTGTATACATTTTCTTATACGTATTTACTTCATTTTATGTGTATTTTGTATATATATTTTTATACAAATCTACGTTATTTTATGTGTATTCGTATATATATTTTGAAACAAATTTACATTGTTTTATATGTATTTTGCATATCTATTTCAATACAGATTTACCTTATTGTATGTGTATTTTGTATATTTATTTTAATACAAATTAATTTTTTCATGTGTATTTTGGTATATATATTTTTATAAAAAATGCGTTATTTAATGGGTATTTTGCATCTTTATTTTCATACAAATTTACATTGTTTTATTAATATTCTGTGTATTTATTTTGATACGATTTTACATTATTCTATTTGTGTTTTGTATATATTTTTTTATACATATTTACATTATTTAATGTGTATTTTGTATATTTTTAAAAAAATTACGTTATTTTATGCGCATCTGTTAAAATATTTTGATACAAATTTACATTATTTTATGTATTTTGTATATATATTTCAATACAAATTTAGTTTATTTTATGTATATTTTGTATATCTATTTTCATTTGTATAAAAATAAATAAACAAAATAGCAATAAAATAATGTAAATTTGTATGAGAAAACATATACAAATACACATAAAATAACGCAAATTTCTAAAAAAATATATGTACAAAAATGCACATAAAATAAAGTAAATTTGCAAATTTGTAATGAAATAGATATGCAAAATACATATAAAACAATGTAAATTTGTTTCAAAATATATATACGAACACACATAAAATAACGTAGATTTCTAAAAAAATATATACAAAATACACATAAAATAAAGTAAATACGTATAAAAAAATGAATACAAAAAATACATAAAAATCGTATCAAAATAAAAAAAACAAAATACCAGTAAAAGAATGTGTATTTGTAAAAATATAAATATACAAAATACACATAAAATATCGTAAATTTGTATAAAACTATATACAAAAATACACAGAAGTAATTAAATTTGTATGAAAATATATATACAAAATACAGCTAAAATATGCTAAATTTGAATTGAAATGTACATACAAAATACATAAAATAATGTAAATATGTATCAAAATATTTATACAAATACATATAATAACGTAGATTTGTTTAAAAATATATAAACAAAATACACATTAAGTAATGTAAATACGTATAAAAAATATGTTCAAAATACACATATAATCATGTAATTCGTATCAAAATAAATAAACAAAATAGCAATAAAATAATGTAAATTTGTATGAGAAAACATATACAAATAACGCAAATTTCTATAAAAATATATGTACAAAAATGCACATAAAATAAAGTAAATTTGCAAAAAAATATATACAAAACACACATTAAATAATGTAAATGCGTACATAAAATAACCTAAATTTGTATCAAACTATATACAAAAATACACAAAAATAATTTAAATTTGTTTGAAAAGAAATATACAAAATACACATAAAATTAGGTAAATTTGTATTGAAATACATATACAAAATACACATCAAATAATGTAAATTTGAATGAAAATATATAAACAAATACACTTAAAATAACGTAAATTTGTATAAAATATATATGCAAGATACACATTAAATAATGTAAATATGTATAAAAAATATATATACAAAAAACAAATAGAATAATGTAAAATCGTATCAAAATAAATACACAGAATATCAATAAAATAATGTAAATTTGTATGAAAATAAAGATACAAAATTCCCAAAAATTATCGCATTTTTTTAAAAAATATATTTACCAAAATACACATAAAATATTTAAATTTGTATTGAAATAAATATACAAAATGCATATACAGTAAGGTAAATTTGTATTGAAAGAGATATTCAAAAATACATATAAAACAATGTAAATTTGTTTCAAAATATATATACGAATACACATAAAATAAAGTAGATTTCTTTAGAAATATATATACAAAATACATATGAAATTATGTAAATACGTATAAAAATATATATACAAAATACATATCGAATAATGTAAATTCGTGTCAAAATAAATACAAAATACCATGAAAAGAATGTGTATTTGTATGAAAATAGATAATAGATAATAAATTTGTATAAAATATATATGCAAGATACACATTAAATAATGTAAATATGTATAAAAAAGTATATACAAAAAACAAATAGAATAATGTAACATCGTATCAAAATAAATACACCGAATATTAATAAAATAATGTAAATTTGTATGAAAATAAAGATGCAAAATTCCCATAAAATAGCGCATTTCTTATAAAAATATGTATACCAAAATACACATAAAATATTTAAATTTGCATTGAAATAAATATACAAAATGCACATACAATAAGGTAAATTTGTATTGAAAGAGATATGCAAAAATACATATAAAACAATGTAAATTTGTTTCAAAAAATATATACGAATACAAATAAAAAAAACGTAGATTTCTATAAAAATATATATACTAAATACACATAAAATTACTTAAATACGTATAAAAAAATGTATACAAAATACACATAAAATAATGTAATTTCGAATTAAAATAAATGTAAATTTGAATGAAAATATAAAAACAAATACACTTAAAATAACGTAAATTTGTATAAAATATATATGCAAGATACACATTAAATAATGTAAATGAGTATAAAAATATATATACAAAAACAAATAAAATAATGTAAAATCGTATCAAAATAAATACACAGAATATCAATAAAATAATGTAAATTTGTATGAAAATAAAGATGCAAAATTCCCAAAAATTATCGCATTTTTTATAAGAATATATATACCAAAATACACATAAAATATTTAAATTTGTATTGAAATAAATATACAAAATGCATATACAGTAAGGTAAATTTGTATTAAAAGAGATATTCAAAAATACATATAAAACAATGTTAATTTGTTTCAAAATATATATATGAATACACATAAAATAAAGTAGATTTCTATAGAAATATATATACAAAATACATATGAAATTATGTAAATACGTATAAAAATATATATACAAAATACATATCAAATAATGTAAATTCGTGTCAAAATAAATAAACAAAATATCATGAAAAGAATGTGTATTTGTATGAAAATAGATAATAGATAATAAATTTGTATGAAATATATATGCAAGATACACATTAAATAATGTAAATATGTATAAAACAGTATATACAAAAAACAAATAGAATAATGTAAAATCGTATCAAAATATATACACCGAATATTAATAAAATAATGTAAATTTGTATGAAAATAAAGATGCAAAATTCGCATAAAATAGCGCATTTCTTATAAAGATATATATACCAAAATACACATAAAATTTTTAAATTTTTATTGAAATAAATATACAAAATGCATATACAATAAGGTAAATTTGTATTGAAAGAGATATGCAAAAATACATATAAAACAATGTAAATTTGTTTCAAAATATATATACGAATACAAATAAAAAAACGTAGATTTCTATAAAATATATATATACAAAATACACATAAAATTAAGTAAATACGTATAAAAAAATGTATTCAAAATACACATAAAATAATGTAAATTCGAATTAAAATAAATAAACAAAATACCAATAAAAGAATGTGTGTTTGGATAAATATAAATATACAAAATACATATACAAAATAAACATAAAATAAGGTAGATTTGTAATAAAATATATGTAAAAAATACACATACAATAATGTAAATTTATATGAAAATATATATACAAATACATAAAATACCATGAATTTGTATAAAAATATATATTCAAAATAAATATTAAATAATGTAAGAGCGTATAAAAATATATATACAAAGTACATATAAAATGAAAATTAAGATGCAAAATACCTATAAAATAACGCATTTTTTATAAAATTATTGATACCAAAATACACTTAAATATTTGAACTTGTATTAAAATAAATATACAAAATGCACATACAATATGGTAAATTTGTATTGAAATAGATATGGAAAATACATATAATATAATGTAAATTTGTTTCAAAATATATATACGAATACACATAAAATAACGTAGATTTCTATAAAAATACATATACAAAATACACATAAAATTAAGTAAATACGTATAAAAAAATGTATACAAAATACACATAAAATAATGTAAACTCGTCTAAATGTAAATAAACAATATACCAAAAAAGAATGTGTATTTGTATAAATATAAATATACAAAATGCACATAAAATAACGTAAATTTATATAAAACTATATACATAAAATAACGCAAATTTCTATAAAAATATATGTACAAAAATGAACATTAGATAAATTTGCATAAAAATATATATACAAAACACACATTAGATAATGTAAATGAGTATAAAAATATGTATACAAAATACCTATGAAATAATCTAAATTCGTATCGAATTAAATTAAGAAATACCAATAAAATAATGTAATTTTGGATGAAAATATATATACAAAATACACATAAAATAACCTAAATACAAATACAAATCTACCCATAAAATAATTTAAAATTGAATGAAATAAATATACAAAATAAACATAAAATAAGGTAAATTTGTAATGAAATATATGAAAAAATACACATAAAATAATATAAATTTGTATGAAAATATATATATAAATACACATTAAATAACATGAATTTGTATAAAATTTGTATCAAAATATATACTTATACACAATAAAACAACGTAATTTTTTTAAGAAAATGTAAATACAAAATACACATAAAATAATTTAAATACGTAGAAAAATATATATACAAAAAACACCTAAAATAATGTAAATATGTAAGAAAATATATAAACAAATGCACATAAAATAATGTAAATTTGGATAAAATATATATACAAAATGAACATTAAATAATGTAAATATGTATAAAAAAATATATACAAAAAACACATAGAATAATGTTAAATCGAATCAAAATAAATAAAGAGAATATCAATAAAATAATGTAAATTTGTATGAAAATAAAGATGCAAAATATCCATATAATAACGCATATTTGCATAAAAATATATATACAAAAATACATATAAAATAATTAAATTTGTATTAAAATAAATATACAAAATGTACGTACAATAAAGTAAATTTGTATTGAAATAGATATGCAAAATACGCATCAATAATGTAAATTTGTATCAAAATATATATACGAATACTCATAAAATAGAGTAAATTTCTATGAAAATATACATACAAAATAGATATACAAAATACACATATAACTAGTTAAATTTGTATTTAAATACATGTACAAAAAACACATAAAATAATGTAGATTTGTATGAAATGAAAACAAATACATTTTATATAAAATATATATACAAAATACACAGAGAATAATGTAAAATCATATCAAAATAAATACACAGAATATCAATAAAATAATGTAAATTTGTATGAAAATAAAGATGCAAAATACCCATAAAATAAAGCATATTTAAAAAAAAATACATATACAAAAATACACATAGATTAATCAAATTTGTATTAAAATTAATATACAAAATGCAAATACAATAAGGTAAATTTGTATTGAAGAAATATGCAAAATACACATAAAACAATGTAAATTTGTTTCAAAATATATATACGAATACACATAAAATAACGTAGATTTCTATAGAAATATAAACAAAATACACTTGAAATAATGTAAATACGTATAAAAATATATATACAAAATACATATTAAATAATGTTCATTCGTGTCAAAATAAATAAAAAAAATATCATGTAAAGAATGTGTATTTGTATGAAAATAGATATACAAAATACACATAAAATAACCTAAATTTGTATAAAACTATATACAAAAATACACAAAAATAATTTAAACTTGTATGAAAATAAATATACAAAAAACATATAAAATTAGGTAAATTTGTATTGAAATACATATACAAAATACACATAAAATAATGTAAATTTGAATGAAAATATATAAACATATAGACTTAAAATAATGTAGATTTGTATCAAATATATATACAAAAAACACATTAAATAATGTAAATATGTATAAGAAAATATATACAAAACACAAATAAAATAAAGAAAAATCGTATCAAAATAAATACAGAAAATATTAATAAAATAATATAAATTTGTATGAAAATTAAAATGCAAAATACCTATAAAATAACGCATTTTTAATAAAAATATATATACGAAAAAACATAAAATATTTGATTTTGTATTAAAATAAATAGATATACAAAATACACATAAAATAAGCTAAATTTGAATTGAAATATATATACAAAATACATAAAATAATGTAAATTTGTATCAAAATACTTATACAAATACACATATAATAACGTAAATTTGTATAAAAATATATAAACAAAATACACATTAAATAATGTAAATACGTATAAAAAAATGTACAAAATACAGAAATAATCATGTAATTCGTATCAAAATAAATAGACAAAATACCAATAAAATAATGTAAATTTCTATGAGAAAACATATACAAAATACACATAATTAACGCAAATATCAATAAAAATATATATAATATAATATATTTTTATACATATTTAAAATATTTAATGTATATTTTGTATATATATTTTATCCAAATTTACGTTATTTTATATGTATTATTTATATATTTTCATACAAATTTACATTATTTTAATTACATTATTTAATGTGTATCTTGCATATATATTTTATACAAAAATATATATACCAAAATACACATAAAAAATTAAATTTGTATTAAAATAAATATACAAAAAACACATACAATAAGGTAAATTTGTATTGAAATAGATATGCAAAATACATATAAAACAATGTAAATTTGTTTCAAAATATATATACGAATACACATGAAATAACGTAGATTTCTATAAAAATACATATACAAAATACACATAATATTAAGTAAATACGTATAAAAAATGTATAAAAAATACACATAAAATAATGTAAATTCGTATAAATGTAAATAAACAATATACCAATAAAAGAATGTGTATTTGTATAAATATAAATATACAAAATGCACATAAAATAACGTAAATTTATATAAAACTATATACATAAAATAACGCAAATTTCTATAAAAATATATGTTCAAAAATGAACTTAAAATAAATTTGCAATAAAATATATATACAAAACACACTTTAGATAATGTAAATGAGTATAAAAATACGTATACAAAATACCTATGAAATAATCTAAACTCGTATCGAATTAAATTAAGAAAATACCAATAAAATAATGTAATTTTGCATGAAAATATATATACAAAATACACATAAAATATACTAAAAACAAATACAAATATGCACATAAAATAATTTAAAATTGAATGAAATAAATATAAAAAAATAAAAATAAAATAAGGTAACCTAAAGATAACCTAAGATAACCTAAATACAAATACAAAAATACACATTAAATAATTTAAAATTGAATGAAATAAATATACAAAATAAACAAAAAATAAGGTAAATTTGTAATAAAATATATATAAGAATACACATAAAATAATATAAATTTGTATGAAAATATATATACGAATACACATAAAATAACATGAATTTGTATAAAATTTGTTTCAAAATATATACGAATATACACAATAAAATAACATAAATTTTCATGAAAATGTATATATAAAATACACATAAAATAATTTAAATACGTAGAAAAATATATATACAAAATACACATAAAATAATGTAAATTCGAAAAAAATTAAATACACAAAATTCTAATAAAAGAATGTATATTTGTAGGAAAATATGTATATAAAAAACAAATAAAATAACTAAAATTTGTATAAAAATATATACAAAAATATACAAAAATAATTTAAATTTGTTTGAAAATAGATATGCAAAATACACATGAAGTTAGGCAGATTTGTATTGAAATTCATATACAAAACTCACATAAAATAATGTAAATTTGTATGAAAATATATAAACAAATACATATAAAATAACGTAAATTTGGATAAAATATATATACAAAATATACATTAAATATTTTAAATATGTATATAAATATATTATATTATATATATTTTTATACTTTATGTGTATTTTATATATGTTTTCTCATAGAAATTTACATTATTTTATTGGTATTTTGTCTATTTATTTTGATACGAATTACATGATTATTTTTGTATTTTGTACATTTTTTTATACGTATTTACATTATTTAATGTGTATTTTGTTTATATATTTTTATACAAATTTACGTTATTATATGTGTATTTGTATAAGTATTTTGATACAAATTTACATTATTTTATGTATTTTGTATATATATTTCAATTCAAATTTAGCTTATTATATGTGTATTTTGTATATCTATTTATTTTAATACAAAATCAAATATTTTATGTTTTTTCGTATATATATTTTTATAAAAAATGCGTTATTTTATGGGTATTTTGCATCTTAATTTTCATACAAATTTACATTATTTTATTAATATTTTCTGTATTTATTTTGATACGATTTTACATTATTTTAATTGTGTTTTGTATATATTTTTTTATACATATTTACATTATTTAATGTGTTTTTTGTATATATATTTGATATATATTTACGTTATTTTAAGTTATTTTATGTGTATTTGTTTATATATTTTGACACAAATTTACAATATTTTATGGGTATTTTGTATATATATTTCAAAAGAAATTTACCTAGTTTTATGTGTATTTTGAATATCTATTTTCATACAAACTCAAATTATTTTTATGTATTTTTGTATATATTTCAATACAAATTTTAGTTATGTTATGTGTATTTTGTAAATCGATTTTCATTCAAATATATATTATTTTATTGGTATTTTGTTGATTTATATTCATACGAATTTACATTATTTTATATGTACTTTGTATATATATTTTTATACGCATTTACATTACTTAATATTTATTTTGAATATATAATTTTATACAAATTCATGGTATTTTATGTGTATTTGTATATATATTTTCATATAAATTTACATTATTTTATGTGTTTTTTGTACATATATTTCATTACAAATTTACCTTATTTTATGTTTATTTTGTATGTGTATTTTGTACATTTATATTTATACCAATACACATTCTTTTATTGGTATTTTGTTTATTTATTTTGTTTCGAATTTACATTATTTTATGTGTATTTTGTTTACATTTTTTTATACGTATTTACTTAATTTTATGTGTATTTTGTATATATATTTTTATAGAAATCTACGTTATTTTATGTGTATTCGTATATATATTTTGAAACAATTTTACATTGTTTTATATGTATTTTTGCATATCTCTTTCAATAGAAGTTTACCTTATTGTATGTGCATTTTGTATATTTATTTCAATACAAATTCAAATATTTTATGTGTATTTTGGTATATATATTTTTATAAGAATAAACAAAATATCAATAAAATAATGTAAATTTGTATGAGAAAACATATACAAATACATATAAAATAACGCTAATTTCTATAAAAATATATGTCCAAAAATGAACATAAAATAAAGTAGCTTTGGATAAAAATATATATACAAAACACACATTAAATAATGTAAATGCGTACGTAAAATAACCTAAATTTGTATAAAACTATATACAAAAATACACAAAAATAATTTAAATTTGTCTGAAAAGAAATATACAAAATACACATAAAATTAGGTTAATTTGTATTGAAATACATATACAAAATACACATAAAATAATGTAAATTTGAAAGAAAATATATAAACAAATACACATATAATAACGTAAATTTGTATGAAATATATATACAAAATACACATTAAATTATGTAAATATGTATAAAAAAATATATACAAAACACAAATAGAATAATGTAAAATCGTATCAAAATATATACGCAGAATATTAATAAAATAATGTAAATTTGTATGAAAATTAAGATGCAAAATACCTATAAAGTAACGCATTTTTTATAAAATTATTGATACCAAAATACACATAAAATATTTGAACTTGTATTAAAATAAATATACAAAATGCACATTCAATAAGGTAAATTTGTATTGAAATAGATATGCAAAATACATATAAAATAATGTAAATTTGTTTCAAAATATATATACGAATACACATTAAATAACGTAGATTTCTATAAAAATACATATACAAAATACACATAAAATTAAGTAAATACGTATAAAAAAATGTATACAAAATACACATAAAATAATGTAAATTCGTATAAATGTAAATAAACAATATACCAATACAAGAATGTGTATTTGTATAAATATAAATATACAAAATGCACATAAAATAACGTAAATTTATATAAAACTATATACATAAAATAACGCAAATTTCTATAAAAATATATGTACAAAAATGAACATTAAATAAATTTGCATAAAAATATATATACAAAACACACATTAGATAATGTAAATGAGTATAAAAATATGTATACAAAATACCTATGAAATAATCTAAATTCGTATCGAATTAAATTAAGAAATACCAATAAAATAATATAATTTTGGATGAAAATATATATACAAAATACACATAAAATAACCTAAATACAAATACAAATATACACATAAAATAATTTAAAATTGAATGAAATAAATATACAAAATAAACATAAAATAAGGTAAATTTGTAACGAAATATATGAAAAAATACACATTAAATAACATGAATTTGTATAAAATTTGTATCAAAATATATACTTATACACACAATAAAATAACGTAGTTTTTTTTATGAAAATGTATATACAAAATACACATAAAATAATTTAAATACGTAGAAAAATATATATACAAAAAACATAAAATAATGTAAATATGTATGAAAATATATAAACAAATACACATAAAATAATGTAAATTTGGATAAAATATATATACAAAATGAACATTAAATAATGTAAATATGTATAAAAAAAATATATACAAAAAACACATAGAATAATGTTAAATCGTATCAAAATAAATAAAGAGAATATCAATAAAATAATGTAAATTTATATGAAAATAAAGATGCAAAATATCCATATAATAACGCATATTTGCATAAAAATATATATACAAAAATACATATAAAATAATTAAATTTGTATTAAAATAAATATACAAAATGCACGTACAATAAAGTAAATTTGTATTGAAAGAGATATGCAAAATACACATTAATAATGTAAATTTGTATCAAAATATATATACGAATACTCATAAAATAGAGTAAATTTCTATGAAAATATACATACAAAATAGATATACAAAATACACATATAACTAGTTAAATTTGTATTTAAATACATGTACAAAAAACACATAAAATAATGAAGATTTGTATAAAATGAAAACAAATACATTTTATATAAAATATATATACAAAATACACATAGAATAATGTAAAAACATATCAAAATAAATACACAGAATATCAATAAAATAATGTAAATTTGTAAGAAAATAAAAATGCAAAATACCCATAAAATAATGCATATTTTTATAAAAATACATATACAAAAATACACATAGATTAATCAAATTTGTATTAAAATTAATATACAAAATGCACATACAATAAGATAAATTTGTATTGAAAAAATATGCAAAATACACGTAAAACAATGTAAATTTGTTTTAAAATATATATACGAATACACATAAAATAACGCAGATTTCTATAGAAATATATATACAAAATACACTTGAAATAATGTAAATACGTATAAAAATATATATACAAAATACACATTAAATAATGTTAATTCCTGTCAAAATAAATAAACAAAATATCATGAAAAGAATGTGTATTTGTAAGAAAATAGATATACAAAATACACATAAAATAACCTAAATTTGTATAAAACTATATACAAAAATACACAAAAATAATTTAAACTTGTATGAAAATAAATATACAAAAAACATATAAAATAGGTAAATTTGTATTGAAATACATATACAAAATACACTGAAAATAATGTAAATTTGAATGAAAATATATAAACATATAGACTTAAAATTACGTAAATTTGTATCAAATATACATGTATTTAAATACAAATTTAACTAATTATATGTGTATTTTGTATATCTATTTTCGTACAAATTGAAATTTATTTTTTTGTTTTTTTTGTATATACCTTTATTCAAATTTTCGTAATTTTATGTTTATTTTGTATATTTATTTTCCTACAAATATACGTTCTTTTATCGGAATTTTGTTTATTTATTTTGATACGAATTTTCATTTTTTTAGGTGTATTTGATATATATAGTTTTATACTTATTTACATAATTTTATATGTATTTTGAATATATATTTTCATAGAAATTTACTCTATATTTATATTCAAAAAACACAAAAAATAATTTAAATTTGTATGAAAATGAATATACAAAATACACATAAAATTAGGTAAATTTGTATTGAAATACATATACAAAATACACTTAAAATAATGTAAATTTAAATGAAATTATATAAACAAATACACTTAAATAACGTTAATTTGTATAAAATCTATTAAAAAAATACAAATTAAATAATGAAAATATGTATAAAAAATATATACAAAACACAAATAGTATAATATAAAATCGTATCAAAATATATACACAGAATATTAATAAAATAATGTACATTTGTATGAAAACTAAGATGCAAAATACCTATAAAATAACGCATTTTTTTAAAAATTATATATACCAAAATACAAATAAATATTTGAATTTGTATTAAAATAAATATACAAAATGCACATACAATAAGGTAAATTTGTATTGAAATAGATATGCAAAATACATATAAAACAATGTAAATTTGTTTCAAAATATATATACGAATACACATAAAATAACGTAGATTTCTATAAATATATATATACAAAATACAAATAAAATTAAGAAAATACGAAACAAAAATGTATTCAAAATACACATAAAATAATGTAAATTCGTATAAATATAAATAAACAAAATACCAATAAGAGAATGTGTATTTGTATAAATATAAATATAAAAAATGCACATAAAATAACGTAAATTTGTATAAAACTATATACAAAAATACACAGAAGTAATTAAATTTGTTTGAAAATAGATATACAAAATACACAAACATACAATAAGGTAAATTTGTATTGAAAGAGATATGCAAAAATACATATAAAACAAAGTAAATTCGTTTCAAAATATTTTTAACAAATACACATATAATAACGTAAATTTGTAAAAAAAATATATAAACAAAATACACATTAAGTAATGTAAATACGTATAAAAAATATTTACAAAATACACCAATAATCAAGTCATTCGTATCAAAATAAATAAACAAAAAACTAATTAAATAATGTAAATTTGTATGAGAAAACATATACAAAATACACATAAAATAACGTTTTAAGTTTCTATAAAAATATATGTACAAAATTGCACATAAAATTAGTTTGCATAAACAAATATATACAAAACACACATTAGATAATGTAAATGAGTATAAAAATATGTATACAAAATACCTATGAAATAATCTAAACTCGTATCGAGTTAAATTAAGAAAATAACAATAGAATAATGTAATTTTGGATGAAAATATATATAGAAAACACACATAAAATAACCTAAATACAAATACAAATATACACATCAAATAATTTAAAATTGAATGAAATAAATATACAAAATAAACATAAAATAAGGTAAATTTGTAATAAAAAATATGTAAGAATACACATAAAATAATATAAATTTGTATGAAAATATATATACAAATACTCATAAAATAACATGAATTTGTATAAAATGTTTCAAAATATATACGAATACACACAATAAAATAACGTACATTTTTATGAAAATGTATGTATAAAATACACATAAAATAGTTTATATACGTAGAAAAATATATATACAAAATACACATAAAATAATGTAAATTCGTAAAAAATTAAATACACAAAAATCCAATAAAAGAATGTATATTTGTAGGAAAATATATATACAAAAAACAAATAAAATAACTAAAATTTGTATAAAAATATATCCAAATATACACAAAAATAGTTTAAATTTGTTTGAAAATAGATATGCAAAATACACATAAAGTTAGGCAAATTTGTATTGAAATACATATTCAAAACTCACATAAAATAATGAAATTTGTATGAAAATATATAAACAAGTACATATAAAATCACGTAAATTTGGATAAAATATATATATGCAAAATATACATTAAATATTTTAAATATGTATAAAAAAATATTATATTATATATATTTTTATTGGTATTTGCGTTATTTATGTGTATTTTGTATATGTTTTCTCATAGAAATTTACATTATTTTATTGGTATTTTGTCTATTTATTTTGATACGAATTACATGATTATTTGTGTATTTTTTACTTTTTTTATACGTATTTACATTATTTAATGTGTATTTTGTTTATATATTTTTATACAAATTTACGTTATTATATGTGTATTTGTATAGCTATTTTGATACAAATTTACATTATTTTATGTATTTTGTATATATATTTCAATTCAAATTTAGCTTATTTTATGTGTATTTTGTATATCTATTTATTTTAATACAAAATCAAATATTTTATGTTTTTACTTATTTATATTTTTATAAAAAAATGCGTTATTTTATGGGTATTTTGCATCTTAATTTTCATACATATTTACATTATTTTATTAATATTTTCTGTATTTATTTTGATACGATTTTACATTATTTTATTTGTGTTTTGTATATATTTTTTTATTCATATTTACATTATTTAATGCTTTTTTTGTATATATATTTGATACAAATATACGTTATTTTAAGTCTATATGTTTATATATTTTCATTCAAATTTACATTATTTTATGTGTATTTTGTATATGTATTTCAATACAAATTTACCTATTTTTATATGTTTTTTGTATATTTATTTTCATACAAGTTTAAATTATTTTTGTGTATTTTTGTATATAGTTTTATACAAATTTAGGTTATTTTATGTGTATTTTGTTTTTCTATTTTCAAACAAATACACATTCTTTTCATGATATTTTGTTTATTTATTTTGACACGAATTAACATTATTTAATGTGTATTTTGTATCTATATTTTTATACGTATTTACATTATTTCAAGTGTATTTTGCATATATATTTCTATAGAAATCTGCGTTATTTTATGTGTATTCGTATATATATTTTGAAACAAATTTACATTATTTTATGTGTATTTTGCATATTTTTTCAATACAAATTTACCTTATTGTATGTGCATTTTGTATATTAATTTTAATACAAATTTGATTAATCTATGTGTATTTTTGTGTATGTATTTTTATAAAAATATGCTTTATTTTATGGGTATTTTGCATCTTTATTTTCATACAAATTTACATTATTTTATTGATATTCTGTGTATTTATTTTGATATGATTTTACATTATTCTATGTGTATTTTGTATATATATTTTATATAAAATGTATTTGTTTTCATTTCATACAAATCTACATTATTTTATGTGTTTTTTGTACATGTATTTAAATACAAATTTAACTAGTTATGTGTATTTTGTATATATATTTTGTATGTATATTTTCATAGAAATTTACTCTATTTTATGAGTATTCGTATATATATTTTGATACAAATTTACATTATTGATGTGTATTTTGCATACCTATTTCAATACAAATTTACTTTATTGTACGTGCATTTTGTATATTTATTTTAATACAAATTTAACTATTTTATATGTATTTTTGTATATAAATTTTTATGCAAATATGCGTTGTTATATGGATATTTTGTATCTTTATTTTCATACAAATTTACATTATTTTATTGATATTCTCTTTATTTATTTTGATACGATTTAACATTATTCTATGTGTATTTTGTATGGTTTTTTTTATACATATTTACATTATTTAATGTTCATTTTGTATATATATTTTATCCAAATTTACATTATTTTATGTGTATTTGTTTATATATTTTCTTACAAATTTACATTATTTTATGTGTTTTTTGTATATATATTTTTCTACGTATTTAAATTATTTTATGTGTATTTTGTATATATATTTATATAAAAAAATTACGTTATTTTATTGTGTGTATAAGTATATATTTTGATACAAATTTTATACAAATTCATGTTATTTAAAATGTATTTGTATATATATTTTCATACAAATTTATATTATTTTATGTGTATTTTTTCATATATCTCATTACAAATTTACCTTATTTTATGTTTGTTTTGTATATTTATTTCATTCAATTTTAAATTATTTTATGTGTATATTTGTATTTGTATTTAGGTTATTTTATGTTTATTTTGTATATATATTTTCATCCAAAATTACATTATTTTATTGATATTTTCTTAATTTAATTCGATACGAATTTAGATTATTTCATAGGTATTTTGTATACATATTTTTATACTCATTTACATTATCTAAAGTGTGTTTTGAATATATATTTTTATGCAAATTTATTTTATGTTCATTTTTGTACATATATTTTTATAGAAATTTGCGTTATTTTATGTATATAGTTTTATATAAATTTACGTTATTTTATGTGCATTTTGTATATTTATATTTATACAAATACACATTCTTTTATTGGTATATTGTTTATTTACATTTATACGAATTTACATTATTTTATGTGTATTTTGTATACATTCTTTTATACGTATTTACTTAATATTATGTGTATTTTGTATATGTATTTTTATAGAAATCTATGTTATTTTATGTGTATTCGTATATATATTTTGAAACAAATTTACATTATTTTATATGTATTTTGCATATCTATTTCAATACAAATTTACCTTATTGTATGTGCATTTTGTATATTTATTTTAATACAAACTCAAATATTTTATGTGTATTTTGGTATCAATATATTTATAAAAAATGCGTTATTTTATAGGTATTTTGCATCTTAATTTTCATACAAATTTACATTATTTTATTAATATTCTGTGTATATATTTTGGATACGATTTTACATTATTCTATTTGTGTTTTGTATATATTTTTTTATACATATTTACATTATTTAATGTGTATTTTGATTATATATTTCATACAAATTTACGTTATTATATGTGTATTTGTTTATATATTTTCTTTCAAATTTACATTATTTTATATGTATTTTGTATATGTATTTCAATACAAATTAACCTAATTTTATGTGTATTTTGTATATTTCTTTTCATACAAATTTAAATTATTTTTGTGTATTTTTTAATATAGTTTTATACAAATTTAGGTTATTTTATGTACGGATTTACATTATTTAATGTGTGTTTTGTATATATATTTTTATCCAAAGTTCATTTTTGGACATATATTTTTATGGAAATTAGCGTTATTTTATATGTATTTGTATATGTTTTCTCATACAAATTTACATTATTTTATTGAAATTTTGTTTATTTAGTTTGATACGAATTACATGATTATATGTGTATTTTGTACATATTTTGTATATTTTATATGTACTTTGTATATAAATTTTTTCATTATTTAATATTTATTTTGAATATATATTTTTATACAAATTCATGGTATTTTATGTGTATTTGTATATATATTTTCATATAAATTTACATTATTTTATGTGTATTTTGTACATATATTTTATTACAAATCTACCTTATTTTATGTTTATTTTGTATATGTATATTGTATATTTATATTTATCCAAATACACATTCTTTTATTGGTATTCTGTTTATTTATTTTAAATCGAATTTACATTATTTTATGTGTATTTTGTATACATTTTTTTATACGTATTTACTTAATTATATGTGTATTTTGTAAATATTTTTATAGAAATCTACGTTTTTTTATTTGTATTCGTATATATATTTTCAAACAAATTTACATTGTTTTATATGTATTTTTGCATATCTCTTTCAATACAAATTTACCTTATTGTATGTGCATTTTGTATATTTATTTCAGTACAAATTTAAATATTTTATGTGTATTTTGGTATATATATTTTTATAAGAAATGCGATATTTTATGGGAATTTTGCATCTTTATTTTCATACAAATTTACATTATTTTATTAATATTCGGTGTATTTATTTTGATACGAATTTACATTATTCTATTTGTTTTTTGTATATACTTTTTTATACATATTTTCATTATTTAATGAGTATCTTGCATATATATTTTATACAAATTTATTATCTATTATATATTTTTATACAAATACACATTCTTTTCATGATATTTTGTTTATTTATATTGACATGAATTTACATTATTTGATATGTATTTTGTATATATATTTTTATACGTATTTACATAATTTCATATGTATTTTGTATATATATTTCTATAGAAATCTACTTTATTTTATGTGTATTCGTATATATATTTTGAAACAAATTTACATTGTTTTATATGTGTTTTTGAATATCTCTTTTAATACAAATTTACCTTATTGTATATGCATTTTGTATATTTATTTCAATACAAATTTAAATATTTTATGTGTATTTTGGTATATATATTTTTATAAAAAATGCGATAATTTTTGGGAATTTTGCATCTTTATTTTCATACAAATTTACAATATTTTATTGATATTCTGTGTATTTATTTTGATACGATTTTACATTATTCTATTTGTTTTTTGTATATATTTTTTTATACACATCTACATTTATTAATGTATATCTTGCATATATATTTTATACAAATTTACGTTATTTTAAGTGTATTTGTTTTTATATTTTCATTCAAATTTACATTTATTTTAATTCGAAATTACATTATTTCATGTGTATTTTGTATACATTTTTTTATACGTATTTACTTAATTTTATGTGTATTTTGTATATATATTTTTATAAAAATCTACGTTTTTTTATTTGTATTCGTATATATATTATGAAACAAATTTACATTGTTTTATATGTATTTTTGCATATCTCTTTCTATACAAATTTACCTTATTGTATGTGCATTTTGTATATTTATTTCAATGCAAATTTAAATATTTTTTGTGTATTTTGGTATATATATTTTTATAAGAAATGCGCTATTTAATGGGAATTTTGCATCTTTATTTTCATACAAATTTACATTATTTTATTAATATTCAGTGTATTTATTTTGATATGATGTTACATTATTCAATTTGTTTTTTGTATATACTTTTTATACATATTTACATTATTTAATGTGTATCTTGCATATATATTTTATACAAATTTATTATCTATTATCTATTTTCATTCAAATACACATTCTTTTCATGATATTTTGTTAATTTATTTTGACACGATTTTACATTATTTGATATGTATTTTGTATATATATTTTTATACGTATTTACATAATTTCATATGTATTTTGTATATATATTTCTATAGAAATCTACTTTATTTTATGCATATTCGTATATATATTTTTAAACAAATTTACATTGTTTTATATGTATTTTTGAATATCTCTTTCAATACAAATTTACCTTACTGTATATGCATTTTGTATATTTATTTCAATACAAATTTAAATATATTATGTGTATTTTTGTAAATATATTTTTATAAAAAATGCGATAATTTTTGGGAATTTTGTATCTTTATTTTCATACAAATTTACATTATTTTATTGATATTCTGTGTATTTATTTTGATACGATTTTACATTATTCTATTTGTTTTTTGTATATATATTTTTTATACACATTTACATTATTTAATGTGTATCTTGCATATATATTTTATACAAATTTACGTTATTTTAAGTGTATTTGTTTATATATTTTCATTCAAATTTACATTATTTGATGTGTATTTTGTATATGTATTTCAATACAAATTTACCTAATTTTATGTGTATTTTGAATATTTCTTTTCAAACAAATTTAAATTATTTTTGTGTATTTTTGTATATTGTTTTATACAAATTTAGGTTATTTTATGTACGCATTTACATTATTTAGTGTGTGTTTTGTATATATATTTTTTTGCAAATTTACTTTATTTTATGTGCATTTTTCTACATATATTTTTATAGAAGTTTCCGTTATTTGTATATGTTTTCTCATACAAATTTACATTATTTTATTGCTATTTCGTTTATTTATTTTGATACGAATTACATGATTATATGTGTATTTTGTACATATTTTTTATACGTATTTACATTACTTAATGTGTATTTTGTTTATATATTTTTAAACAAATCTACGTTATTATATGTATTTGTATAAATATTTTGATACAGATTTACATTATTTTATGTATTTTGTATGTACATTTCAATTCAAATTTAGCTTATTTTAGCTGTATTTTGTATATATATTTTCATACAAATTTAATTACTTCTGTGTATTTTTGTATATAGTTTTATACAAATTTACGATATTTTATGTGTATTTTGTATATTTATATTTTTACAAATACACATTCTCTTACTGGTATTTTGTTAATTTATTTTGATACGATTTTTATGTATTTTTTGTATTCATTTTTTTATACGTATTTACTTCATTTTATGTGTATTTTGTATATATTTTTATAGAAATCTACGTTATTTTATGTGTATTCGTATATATATTTTGAAACAAATTTACATTGTTTTATATGTATTTTGCATATCTATTTCAATACAAATTTGCAAATTTACTTTATTTTATGTGCATTTTTGTACATATATTTTTTTAGAAATTTGCGTTATTTTATGTGTATTTGTATATGTTTTCTCACACAAATTTACATTATTTTATTGCTATTTTGTTTATTTATTTTGATACAAATAAAAATAGATATACAAAATATACATAAAATAAACTAAATTTGTATTGAAATATATATACAAAATACATAAAATAATGTAAATTTGTATCAAAATATTTTAACAGATGCGCATAAAATAACGTAAATTTGTTTTAAAATATACAAAATACACATTAAATAATGTAAATATGTATAAAAAAAATATACAAAACACAAATAGAATAATGTAAAATCGTATCAAAATAAATACACAGAATATTAATAAAACAATGTAAATTTGTATGAAAATAAAGATGCAAAATACCCATTAAATAACGCATTTTTTATAAAAATATATATACCAAAATACACATGAAAAAATTAATTTGTATTAAAATAAATATCCAAAATACACATACAATAAGGTAAATCTGTATTGAAATAGATATGCAAAATACATATAAAACAATGTAAATTTGTTTCAAAATATATATACGAATACACATAAAATAACGTAGATTTGTATAAAAATATATATACAAAATACACGTAAAATGAAGTAAATACGTATAAAAAAATATACAAAATACACATAAAATAATGTAAATTCGTATCAAAATAAATAAACAAAATACCAATAACAGAATGTGTATTTGTATAAATATAAATATACAAAATACACATAAAATAATGTAAATTTGTATAAAACTATATACAAAAATACACAGAAGTAATTAAATTCGTATGAAAATAGATATACAAAATAGAGATAAAATAAGCTAAATTTGAATTGAAATGTATATACAAAATACATAAAATAATGTAAATTTGTATCAAAATATTGATAAAAATACATATAATAACGTAAATTTGTTTAAAAATATATAAACAAAATACACATTAAGTAATGTAAATACGTATAAAAAATATGTACAAAATACACATATAATCATGTAATTCGTATCAAACTAAATAAACAAAATAGCAATAAAATAATGTAAATTTGTATGAGAAAACATATACAAATACATATAAAATAACGCTAATTTCTATAAAAATATATGTCCAAAAATGAACGTAATATAAATTAACTTTGGAGAAAAATATATATAGAAAACACACATTAAATAATGTAAATGCGTACATAAAATAACTTAAATTTGTATAAAACTATATACAAAAATACACAAAAATAATTTAAATTTGTATGAAAAGAAATATACAAAATACACATAAAATTAGGTTAATTTCTTTTGAAATACATATACAAAATACACATAAAATAATGTATATTTGAAAGAAAATATATAAACAAATACACATATAATAACGTAAATTTGTATGAAATATATATACAAAATACACATTAAATAATGTAAATATGTATAAAAAAATATATACAAAACACAAATAGAATAATGTAAAATCGTATCAAAATATATACACAGAATATTAATAAAATAATGTAAATTTATTTGAAAATTAAGATGCAAAATACCTATAAAATAACGCATTTTTTATAAAATTATTGATACCAAAATACACATGAAATATTTGAATTTGTATCAAAATAAATATACAATATTTAATGTGTATTATTTATATATATTTTATACAAATTAACGTCATTTTAAGTGTAATTGCTTATAGAATTTCATTCAAATTTATATTATTTTAAGTGTATTTTGTATATGTATTTCATTACAAATTTACCTAATTTTATGTGTATTTTGTATATTTATTTTCATAAAAATTTTAATTATTTTTGTGTTTTTTTGTATATACATATAGAGTAAATTTCAATGAAAATGAATACATATAAAATTATGTAAATAAGTATAAAAATATATATATCAAATACACCCAAAAAAATGAAAATTCGCATCAAAATAAATAAACAAAATTCCGATAAAAGAACGTATATTTGTAGGAAAATAAATATACAAAATACACATAAAATTACGAAAATTTGAATGAAAATATATACAAAAAAACAAAAAATAAATTCTAATTTGTATGAAAATAGATATACAAAATACACATATAATTAGTTAAATTTGTATTTAAATACATGTACAAAATACACATAAAATAATGTAAATTTGTATGAAATGAAAACAAATTCACATAAAATAACGTACATTTGTATAAAATAGATATACAAAATATACATAGAATAATGTAAAATCGTATCAAAATAAATACACAGAATATCAATAAAATAATGTAATTTTGTATGAAAATAAAGATGCAAAATACCCATAAAATAATGCCTTTTTTTTTTAAATACATATACAAGAATACACATAGAATAATTAAATTTGTATTAAAATTAATATACAAAATGCACTTACAATAAGGGAGATTTGTAATGAAAAAAATATACAAAATGCACATAAAACAATGTATATTTGTTTCAAAATATATATACGAATACACATAAAATAACGTATATTTCTATAGAAATATATATAAAAAATACACATGAAATGACGTAAATACGTATAAAACTATATATACATAATACACATTAAATATGTAAATTCGCATCAAAATAAATAAACAAAATATCAATAAAAGAATGTGTATTTGTATCAAAATAGATATACAAAATTCACATAAAATATTGTAAATTTTTATTAAACTCTATTAAAAAAATACACAAAAATAATTTAAATTTGTATAAAAATATATATACAAAATACACATAAAACTAGTTAAATTTCTATTGAAATACATATACAAAATACACGTAAAATAATGTAAATTTGAATGAAACTATATAAACAAATACACTTAAAATAATGTAAATTTGTGAGAAATATATATAGAAAATACACATTAAATAATGTAAATATGTATAAAAAATATATACAAAACACAAATAGAATAATGTAAAATAGTATAAAAATAAATACACAGAATATTAATAAAATAATGTAAATTTGTATGAAAATAAAGATGCAAAATACCCATAAAACAACGAATTTTTTTTGAAAATATATATCCCAAAATACACATAAAATATTTAAATTTGTATTACAATAAATATACAAAATGCACATACAATAAGGTAAATTTGTATTGAAATAGAAATGCAAAATACACATAAAACAATGTAAATTTGTTTCAAAATATATATACGAATACACATAAAATAACGTAGATTTCTATAAAAATATATATACAAAATACATATAAAATGAAGTAAATACGTATAAGAAAATGTATACAAAATACACATAA